>NW_026262998.1:0-112500 GCF_947179515.1 Apodemus sylvaticus
TCTGCTAATGTTGGTTCACTTTGACTGTTACAAAAAAATGCATCTCCATGGAAATCCTGCATATTTATGTTATAGTTTCTGTTTATATGGGTCTCAGATCAGAGGGAATAGGTACTGTTCCTTTTCCTTTTGCTTTTTTTAATATCCATGTCTACATAATAGGTTTTCTTTTTTTATATTTTTATTTTCTATAATATTTGTTTACATTCCAAATGGTTTCCCCTTTCCCGGATCCCCCCTCCCCATATGTCCCATAAACCTTCTTCTCTCCATCCCTTCTCAAATCACCTCCATCCTTTTTCTCTGTCCTTATATTCCCTTCCAATGCTAGATCAATCCTCTCTAGGATCAGGACACTCTCCATACTTCTTCATCCTTAGGAAGAAATCTGAATAGATTCATTGCAACTTTATATTATTTTTAATATAGACAAATGACTGGGGATGTGTATGGTTTATGCCGTTGAAGAGATAAGGTTAAAGAAAGTGATTTGAGAGAATATATTAAATGAAAAACAGAAAGTGAGCATGTAGGGATATAAAAATAAACTGTGTACAATGTTAGGCTCTATGGTAAAAATAAGAAAAAAATTCACCACTTAGGAAATATTTCTTTCATAATGTTCTAGTATAGTGTTCTATATTATATTACATTGAAGGGTTTTTAGTTACATCTTTAGCTCAATACAGGATTGTATATAAATCAATAAATCTTTAAAATGGCCTTGTTCTAGCAATATCTCACGGAGACTAGTGAACTCTCTGCTATAGAAAATATATGAATAGCTAAACCATTTGCTAAATAAGAAAACCACATCAGACCATTTGGATGACTTTGACTTCCATATGGACCCTTGGAAAGGTTGATTTCAAGTATAAATCCATACCCACTCACAAAACGCATAATCCAATATAGAAATTATATATACATATATATATACCTAATATTATATATATAACTAATATTATATATATATAACTAATATTATATATATATAATAAATTAGAAACCACAAGAATGTTCCACTGCAAAATCAGTGTTGATGTCCCTTGCCTTTACAGGTTATCCTTGAGACACAATCAATCTGTTTCTACTTCCCAAGAATATGGGTGGAAAGAAGAATGCTTATAGAGCATCTGGGGAGATGGAGAACTGGGAAAGTTGAAATCATTTGGGATGTACACAAAGAATAAAAAAGAAATGGGGCCACCAAGTATAAAGAGGAAATTACTAGTCACTTAGGTTTGGACTTCCTTCATGCTATATACTCAGTGAGGCAACTGTCTTGTCTCAACTCTATTGTTCCTTTTGCCAAAATCTATAGTTTTCTGACTTAAGACAAATAATATATAACTTACAGAGACCTATATCCCGGCATACTTTCGTATATTTGGTGTACAAAAGAGTAAACCTAATTCAGTTCAAGGAATTTTTTTTCTGTTTCTCCACTATTTCATTTTCATCTGCCTAGAATTAAGCTAAAGGTCGCCAGCTCCATCACTGCAGCATTATCTGTCAGTTAAGGAAATGTGGGCATCTTTTAAGGATTGAATGGCTTCTATGACTATTATTCTATCCAACATCTCACAATTAAAAATTGTCTCGTCTGCTTTTCAAGGATGATTGGTCAGAAACTTATATGAGACAGAGTGTCTCTTGTCATCATTCATCATGGTATGGATTTGTAGCACTAAAATGGCAGTTTGCGTTGATTAATATCTGAGTTTAAGGGAGGGATGATACAGTCCATCTTAGGTTTGTAACTAAGGACTCGGTTCCCATGTGACATGTTTTCTCCCATGATATCAACAGGACATTATGTGAATTTCTCTTATATCCTGGAGAACCATTGTCATCCCCAGTGATGATACCAGTGTTATAACAACAACAGCTCCAACGATTTTCAAACAGTGCTTTCTGGCTACCTCCATGTACATGTGGAAAAGCCTGTGTATACTTAGAAGAAAAAAAAGGGGGGTGTAGAGGGTTGAGCATGAGGCAGAAGAAAGCTTGCATTCTATTTCAGTAAAACCAACATGTAAGAAGTGGTCCTGGTGTCTGCCTAATGATGTTTAAGCAGGGTATGGATCTTCCTGAAGGAGGTGCTCTTGAGCTGGGCAATCCAATGAGCCTCAGTATTTTTTGCATATCAGGATAAAAAATAATTCACTGCTTATCCTAATTTCTGAAAATTAAGTATAGAATATTACGTGTTGCATTCTCCAAACAGAGGCTGACTAGTCCAAAGATATAAATCTTGAACTTTTACATTTTCTTTACTAGAGGCAGGGAGATGAGAGGGATTTAACTAGTGTATAAAGACAAGTGTTCAGGAGTTTTCTAGTGCTTTCCCCTAGGCTGCCATCTTAGGTAAACTTTAAAAAAAGGGAAAGATGAAATGAATCTGAATTACAATAATTCTTGTTTTCCTTATATATTTTGTATAATTGCCCTGTTTCAAACAGAGAGATTGTCAAGAACTTTTCCTAATTTATAAGCTTCAATATTGTCTAATTATTTTTGCTTTAGAGGAACCTTGTAATTACATGAGGTTCAATTTATCAATTGCTGATTTTAATAGCTTAGACATTTATCATTTCTTTAGAATATGGACTCTTGCAAAATTATCAATGCAATTCATTGATATTTCTTACTTTCTCCTATATGAGATCCAAAGTTCCTATTTTTATATTAAGTTCATTTATTCTGTTGGATGTTACATTTGTGCAGGGTGATAAATATATTTTCATTCTCCTATATATAAACATTCAGATAGAGGAACACAATTTGATGAGGATACTTCTTGTGTCAGTTAAATGACTGAATATTTTATAAAAGTTTAAATGTCCATAGATGTGTTTACTTTGGGGATTTTTTTTTTCAATTGAAATTATCAACCAGTATGATTTTGTACAAATGAGAGGCATTTATTTTTATTTTATAGTAGAACTACTAGAGGTAAGTGATGGCAATTTCTCACAAAGTTTTTTGATTATTTTGCATTCTATAAGTGATCCTAAATTTTTGTCCATTTGATGTTGAGAATTGTAATATTAAGGTTTATAAAAAATGTGTTTATAAAATAATTTAAAAATAATTTTTTTCTGGAAAAACACTCTGATGCAATTCTAAGCATACAATTGCATTAATAATACAAATGTAAAATGAAGAGGAATTAATTTCTGAAGAAAATGAAGATTTGCTTTTTTTATTTATATATTTTTTATTTACATTTTAAATGATTTCCCCTTTTCTGGGTCCACTATCCCCGCAAGTCCCATAAGACCTCTTCCATCCCCCTGTTCTTCCATCCACCCCTTCTCAATTCCCTGTGCTGGAATTCCCCTATACTCTTGCACTGAGTCTTTCCAGAACCAGGAGCCACTCCACCATTCTTTTGGGACATCATTTAATTTGTGGATTATGTCCTGGGTATTCAATGTTTTTAGCTTAATATCCACTTATCAGTGAGTGCATACCATGATTGATCTTTTGAGACTAGGTAGCCTCACTTAGTATGGTGTTCTCCAGCTCCATCCATTTGTCTAAGCATTTCATGAATTCATTGTTTCTAATCGCTGAATAGTACTCCATTGTGTAAATATACCACATTTTTTGTATCCATTCCTCCTTTGAAGGACACCTAGGTTCTTTCCAGCTTCTGGCTACTACAAACAGTGCTGCTATGAACATAGTGGAGCATGCGTCCTTATTGCATGCTGAAGAATCCCCTGGATATAGGCGCAGGAGTGGTATAACAGGGTCCTCAGAAAATGGCATGCCCAGTTTTCTGAGGAACCGCCAGACTGATTTCCAAAGTGTTTGCATCATTTTGCAATCCCACCAGCAGTGGACGAGGTGAAAACTCAGGGTTGTTTTGATTTGCATTTCCCTAATGATTAATGATGTTGAATATTTCTTAAGGTGTTTCTCAGCTCTCCGATGTTCTTGATGTGAAAATTCTTTGTTTAGCCCCGTATTCCACTTTTTATGGGGTGATTTGGTTCGCTGGCTTCTAGTTTCTTGAGTTCTTTTTATATATTAGATATTAGCCCTCTGTCGGATTTAGGGTTCGTGAAGATCCTTTCCCAGTCTGTTAGTTGACGTTTTGTCCTTTTGAGAGTGTCCTTTGCCTTACAGACACTTTGCAGTTCTATGAGGTCCCATTTGTCAATTCTTGATCTTAGAGCAGAAGCTATTAGTGTTTTATTCAGGAACTTTTCCCCTGTGTCCATGTCCTCCAGGGTCTTCCCCAGTTTCTTTGCGATTAGTTTCAGTGTGTCAGGTTTTATGTGGAGGTTCTTGATCCATTTGGAGTTGAACTTGGTACAAGGAGTTAAGAATGGATCGATGCACATTTTTTCTGCATGCTGACCTCAAATTGAACCAGCACCATTTGTTGAAAAGACTATTTTTTTCCACTGCATGCTTTCAGCTACTTTATCGAAGACCAAGTGACCATAAGTGTTTTGGTTCATTTCTGGGTCTTCAAACCTATTCCATTTATACACTTGCCTGATATTGTACCAATACCATGCAGTTTTATCACTATTGCTCTCGAGTAGAGTTTAAAGTCTGGGATACTGAATCCCCCTGAAGCCCTTTTACTGTTGAGAATAGTTTTAGCTGTCCTTGGTTTTTTGTTATTCCAGATGAATTTGAGAATTGCTCTTTCTAGCTCTCTGAAGAACTGGGTTGGGATTCTTATGGGGATAGCATTGAATCTGTAGAATGCTTTTGGCACTCAGATACAATTCTAGGCATACAAATGCATTTAGAATATAATTAAAAAATAAGAGTAGATATTTTTGAATATACTGAAGTTTTCATCTAAGCTGTGTGTGAGACAATTGAGCAATATATAGATTAACTGATAATATTGAAGTTTATTTTTTAAAAACCCAATAATATAATAGGCATATAAATCTTTCCCATTTTATCATTTCCTAAAGATATCCTTTGCGAACCTATGAAACTTTCCTAAATTATCCTATGCAATCCTCAATTTTGTGTTACAAATGTTATATGAAAATCGTCTCTTTTATCAGGAAATGTTACCACTTCATTTATCAATTATATCCTAAAAGTATTTGTATGACTATTATTTATGAGTTTTTTTTTTAAATATACCTCAATATTATCAAATATTCTTTGTCATCCTCAAATTTCACACACAGGATAGATGAGAATCCTCATTATATTCAAAAATATCAATACATATTTTTCAATTATATTTTAATGCATTTGTATGCCTACAATATTTCTGAGTGTTTTTCTGAATAAACCTACAATTTTACTATGTAAGCCTCAATTTTATCATACATATATTGTATAAATATATGTTATTTCAGGAAATATCTACACTTCATTTTTCATTTATATTATTAATGGATTTTTATGCCTAGATTTGTATCAGAGTGTTTTTCTGAATCATTTTTTCATTTTTATCAAAAACACTATGTAATCCTCAATTTTATCATACATATGTTGTATGAAAATCTGCAGATTTTCTCTCACATCTGAGATCTCTTGTGAATTATGGAGGCTCCCCACTATATGTTCCAATATTGCCTGTGTCCATTCTGTCTGCTATTGCTGCTCAGGACATCAGTCCAATACCCGTTCCATTATCTCATCATGTTTTCCCATTCTTCTGTCTTTCTCCTCTTTCACTATATACTTTCCCTCCCACATATTCCAAATCACACACATGGGTCTTTCTTTCATTCCTAGGTTGATTTAGGCATTGTCATTTGTGTATTTGGCTTGTTAAACTTCTTGAATCCTGTGGGTTGTGTAGGTTTTCTGTATTTCTTCGAGTAATAATACATATTACTGAGTACATTCCATGCATGTCCTTTTGGGTTGGAGTAAGTTCCCTAGGGATATTGTTTTCTACTTACCTCCACGTGCCTTCAGCACTCATGATATCTTCAATCTTTATAGCTTACTGATATTCCATGTTGTAAATGAACACTTTCTGTATCCATTCTTCCATTGTGGAACATCTGGCTTGTTCCCAGGTTCTACAATCATAAATGAGGTCATTATGACCATAAATTTAGTTGTTTTCCTGTTTTATGGTGGGCCAACATGGGCATACATGCCCCAAATTGTATACATTTGTCTTCTGGTAGTACCGTTTCCCATTTAATGCGGAATCTCCAGATTGATTTCCCGGGTGGTTATCTCAGGTTGCAATCCTATCAGCAATGGGTGAGTGCTCCTCTTTCTCTACATCATTGGCAGCAAGTGCTATTAGGTGAAATTTTGATATTAAGCATTCTGATAATTTTTGGATTTTTAAAAAATCATTTTATTTATTTACATTCTAGACATTGCCCTCCCTCTTATTCCTGACTCCCATAGATTGTCATAATATTCTTCCTCCCTTTTGCCTCCAAGAGGCTGCTCTCCTATTCCCCTCACATCTGGCACCCTCCTCCATTTTGGAGCCTCAAGTTCCTCGAAGATCAGGCACATCTTTTCCAATTGAGGCAAGACTAGGCAGATTTCGGATATATATGTGTCAAGGGCTTCTGACCATGTATTTCCCTGGTAATTATCTCAGTCTCTGCATGTTATAAACAGTCCAGCTTAGTTGGGAGAGTTCCCCCACTCTTATGGAAAGGTAGAAAAAACATAACAACAGCAATTGTACCAAGAGCATTCCACACTTTCAGCCAAATCCCCATCAAAACACTGAAACAATTCTTCATGAATTTAGAAAGAGCAATTCTGAAATTTATCTGAAAAAATCAAAGTAGCAAATAATCTTAAGAGTAAAAAGCATTATGGAGGAATTATTATCCATAAACCCAAGTTACACTACAGTGTAATACTGATGTGAAAAGAATCGTGCTAGAATTACTCATACAGTAGAACTGAAGACCCAGAAATAAAACCACACAGGGATACTTGATCTTGAGAAAAAAGCCAAAAATACACAATAGAATAAAATGTATCTTCCATAAATGGTACTGACATAAATGGAAACCAGAATGTATCAAAATGAAAATAGAAACACGATTGTCACCTTGTGAAAAGTTTATTTCCAAGTGGATCAAGGGCCACAAAACACTATGAGAGGTATGTCAGGATCTTGATTTTTAGGGTACTGGTACATTGTACTTTCTTGGGCTCTGTCAACCTATGTGTAGGCTTCTTGGTTCCTAGTATTGATACTTCACCTTTGCCTTGAACAATCAAAGGCAGATGGATATTGATCTTTCATTCAGAAGTGTTTAGTCTAATAATAAATTCCTATTGTTCCTTGGGACATCAAAATTCAATAATTTCTCACTAAACAGGTTACTCTCTGTTTCTGATCTTCAGCAAGCTACAGATCAAACTATGGAAGCTTCCCACCTGACTGATTAACAAAGGAGAGAGATCCAGAATTTGGTTGTTTTATTTGTCCATAGCAATTTTGGGGCGTAAATCTAATCTACTCTTCTAATTGTTGGCCTGTCAATTTTTTCCGATCTTTACCTCAGACATTTATTGTCTTATTTCCTCATGAGTTTGTGGTTAAAAAAATAAAAGGAGTATACAGTAATATTTAAAATTTAGACAAATAGAAATAGATGTTTAAAATAATTTTGTTTTGATTTGTTTTGTTTTGTTTTTTCAACTAGGGTTTTTTAGTATAACATTGGATATCTTGGGACACACTCTTTAGTATAGTCTGACCTCGAACTCAGAAATATACATTCTGCCTCCTAAATATTGGGATTAATGCATGTCACATTTCATTAACACCGGCAAGACTGTAGAGAGAATTAGATTGAAAAATTTTCTGTGAAATTTTGCTTTTTATATTAATCACTGTTACATCAAACTTGAAATTTTGAAAGCAGTCCAAATTTCTATGTATACAGTAGATTAACTATTGAATGCACAATCGACAATAAAGATCTGCTCTAAATTTTTTATGTATTTTGTAATGGGAATAATTTTAGGAGTGTACTTTGTTGTGGAAATCACATAGTTTGCTAGATGACTGCATTCTTATATTTAGAGTGACTGCATGAATTTAAATCAGTGGTGTCCAGGGCATCTAAAACTACACTGAAACTTCTTAACACATTTGAGCATAAATATATATATACATGCAAACAAACACACACATGTATATAAATATACATTATATATGTATTCATATATATGCACATTAATGCATATATAAATTATATTTAAATGTAATGTATATATACATTATATATAAATGTAAATATACATTTAAATATGTAATTATAAATTAAATATATTTAAATATAAGAAAAATTAAATAAATAATTATAAAAGATGTAATGGTGTTATACGGAAGAGGTGATAAAACATCGAAAGGAGTTAAGGAGAATGTCACATTAATCTTATTTGAATATATTGAATATATGTATGAGAGTGAATGATTTTATATTTTACAATTTGTAATTTGTAAAAAATTATGGTTGACAACATAAATTGACTAAAGTTTTCTTAACTATTCTAGAAGGTATGGCTAATTTCTTATATTCATTAAAAATAATAAAAAAGTTGAACCTACTTATATGCAGAATGTCTCCTAATGCTTTTTCTTAATTAGCTACTAAGTAAGTCTTATTGAAATTCCAGAAATTTTAAAAATAAAAATTCAAAATAAACCTGTAAATCAAACATTGCATTTTCTTCCATGACACATACAGTCTTCAGTATCTCTGACTTTCCTCCCATGAAATAAAAAAAAAAAAAAGCTTACCTTAGAAAACTCATTTCTCATCTGTAAACATTAAAATCATAGAAGATATTTTCAAAATATTTTAAAAAGTAGAATATAACAATTATTTTAGGTTGAACAATATTCAATTTTATAATTTGAACATTTTGAAAGCTTGATTATTTATAGTTTCTAATTGTTAAACTCCTTTAGATTCTCCCAAAATCTAGAAATAATGTTAAATAAAGTGAACCTGTTTTAAAATGTTTATATATGAAAAGCAGTCTGGGAGGTCACAGCACAGCTCATTCCTGTGGTTCCACGGAGCTTGGGCTTCAGTCCTGAGACTTCTGGCAGTGGCCCTCAGACCTCTCTGCTTCCGGATCCAGATCAGCCTGAGCAGCAGCACCACATCTCCAGGTCTTGGGGTAGTCAAGTGGGGCTTCCGGGCAGCCAGCGGGAGAAGTCGGTGTGCTCCGGTGAATCCAGCAGGACCCAGCGGGAGCCTTCAGGTGCCTGCTTTGGGATCTGAACAGCCTGAGACACAGCGCTCAGTCTCCAGGAACTGAGGGAGACCCGGTGTGCACCCAGAAGCATTTTGGGAGCTCACAGCACAGCTCGTTTCTGTGGCACCACAGAGCTTGGGCTTCAGTCCTGAGGCCTCTGGTGGTGGCCCTCAGACCTCTCTGCTTCCAGATCCAGATCAGCCTGAGTGGCAGTACCACATCTCCAGGTCCTAGGGGAGGCAAGTGGGGCTTCCGGGCAGCCAGCGGGAGAAGTCAGTGTGCTCCGGTGAATCCAGCAGGCCCCAGCGGGAGCCTTCAGGCGCCTGCTTTGGGATGTCAACAGCCTGGGACACAATGCTCAGTCTCCAGGAAGTGCGGGAGACCTGGTGTGCACCCAGAGGCAGTCTGGAAGCTCACAGCACAGCTCGTTCCTGTTACACAGAGCTTAGGCTTTAGTCCTGAGACCTCTGGTGGTAGCTCTCAAACCTCTCCGCTTCCAGATTCAAATCAGCCTGAGGTGATCAGTCTGAGCACCAAATCTCCAGGTACTGGGGGAGGCAAGTGGGGCTTCCGGGCAGCCAGCAGGGAGAGGTCGGTGTGCTCCAGTGAATCCAGCGGGCCCCAGCAGGAGCTTTCAGGTGTCTCCTTCAGGGTCTGAACAGCCTGGACAACAACACCCTGTCTACAGGCAGTACAGGAGGTAAGCTGTGCACCAGAGCCTCCAGAAGATCCTGCTATACCACTCCTGGGCATATACCCAGAGGATTCCCCACCATGTAATAAGGATACATGCTCTACTATGTTCATAACAGCCCAATTTATAATTCCCAGATGCTGGAAAGAACCCAGGTATCCCTCAACAGAAGAGTGGATGCAAAAAATTTGGTATATCTACACAATGGAGTACTATTCAGCCATTAGAAACAATGAATTCATGAAATTCTTAGGCAAATGGATGGAGCTAGAGAACATCATACTAAGTGAGGTAACCCAGACTCAAAAGGTGAATCATGGTATGCACTCAATAATAAGTGGATATTAACCTAGAAAACTGGAATACCAAAAACATAATCCACACATCAAATGAGGTACAAGAAGAAAGGAGGAGTGGCCCCTGGTTCTGGATAGACTCAGTGAAACAGTATTCGGCAAACCCAGAACGGGGAAGTGGGAACGGGTGGGTGGGAGGACAGGGGAAGAGAAGGGGACTTACCGGCCTTTCGGGGAGTCGGGGGCTAGAAAAGGGGAAATCATTTGAAATGTAAATAAATTATCTCGAATTGAAAAAATTAATAAAAAAAAATAAAAAAATAAATTACATTGAGAGTAAACAAGTATTTTTTTTAGTTTTATCATATTTAATTTGTACTCCCAAGCATATTAAAATTCCTCATAAACCTGCAAAACATATTCACTCATTTGAAATATTTCATGTACAGCATTATTAAATTTTAGAAAATGAGAAACGAGTGTACTCTTAAATTTTTCTTAATTATGTTTAAATTTGATAAAATTTATTATTTACAGCTCTTTGAAAAATTGATTCAAATAATATCACTTGATGTTTTGAATAAATGTAAATTGCACAAATGATCATGTGTCCAGTCATATAGTTTATTTTGTTTCTAGTCTTATCTTTCAAAACAACTCTGTGAAGAAGAAAATGACAATGGAGAAAAAGGATTAGTAAAATTGGTACTATTGAGCATGATAATTTTGAAAATCTGAAGTGGAAAATTGAGATTACTTTAGAAATTCGGTTGTTAAGTAAAAAGTTTTGCTGGGGGAAACAAATGAAGAAACAAATGAGAAATAATTTACTTAGGCTAAATAAAGCACGGGAAGAAAGTTTTTTGCTAATGACATTCTTGAATTCTCTACCTAACATTGAATAGTTTAAAACTATTTGGACTAATAAAATAATGAAAAATATAGCAAATATTCTCAAGGCGTATGTCCCAATTATTTCTGCTATTGCATATGGTGGGTTATTTTCAAAAATCTGATTTCAGTCAGGATCAAAACGTGAGGCAAGACATATGATAAGGCAAAACCTGTTCCAGACTAGTGATATTTTGAAGGAGAATATATTTTCAATGGATACTCACTAAATCTTAGATAGGGTTCCTTATATTGCTAGCTTTGCAAAGAATCTTTGGAACATATCTTCACTGATCTTCCATTTGCAGAAACAGGTACAGCTGGAAATTTGCCTTGGCATGCCTCCAACTTCCTCCTGCTAATGTGTATTTTGCTGCTTCCTAGACATCTATGATAGATAAGGTTATAACAGCTGATTATTTGCTAAGCTGACACTACTGACCTGGACTGATGGTATAAGTGTGAAGTTTTTGTCAGTGGCTCAGTGAAGCATCCTATAAAAATAAAAATAAATAATAAACTTTTATCCACAAATCCAACACTGCACAGCATAATCATTGGAAAACATCAACCAAAAGAGGGATACCACACAAACCACTCTACAAAGCAATAAATTAATCTTCTATTAACAAACCCAAAAGAAGAATATAATTACACAAACATAAAAATTTTATCAAAAATAACAGGAAGCAACAATCATTATTCCTTCATATCTCACAGCCGTAATGCACTCTATTCTCCAATAAAAGATATAGACTAATGGACTGAATATGTAAGCAGGACACAACATTTTGTAGCATTTAAGGACTGCGTCTCAGTGTCAAAGACTAACTCTACCACAGAGGTAAAGGTTGGTAAGCAATTTTCCAAACAAGTACTCCTCAGAATCATGATGGATTATGCATTCCAAGTAACAGTAAAATAGACTGGAAACCAAAAGTCATAAAAAAAAAAAAAAAGATACGGAAGGCCACTTTGTAAACATCAAAGAAAAATTACAGCATGAAGAACATTCAATTCTGAACATCTCTGCTAAAAATGCAAAGGCTCTATCATTAATGAAAGAAACTTTATTCGAGATCAAAGCATGCGTTGCACCTCAGGCAGTAATTGTGCCTGACATCAACAACTGACTCTCCTTAGTGGACAGGTCATGGAAACATAAAGTGTACAGAAGCTCAGTGAAAATAACAGCAGTTTTTTTTTTGTTTTGTTTTGTTTTTTTGTTTTTGTATTTTTTTTTTTTACCAAAGGGATTTAATAGATATCTATAGAACATTTCATCCTAAATAAAAGAATATAACATCTTCTCAGCACACCATGATACCGTCTCAAAAATATACAAAATAACTGGTCAAGAAACAGACCTCAACAGATATTAGTTGAGTGAAATAATTCCATGCATTCTATCAAATCACTATGGAATAAGGATGATCTTCAATAGCAACAAAAAACAATTGAAAACAAACATGAACCTGTAAGTTAAACAATGCTCTACTTAATGAGACATTGTTCAAGAAGGAAATAAGGATAGAAATCAAAGACATTTGTGAATTTAATTAAAATAGACACACAACATACCCAAAATTATGTGACACAAAGAATGCAGTGCTAAGACCAAAATTCATAGCTCTGAGTGCCTCCAAGAAGAAGCTGGAGAGAGCACATACTACCAGCTTATTCCAGAAAGATTTAAAACAGAAACTAATACATAAAAGAAGAGTAGAAGGATGGAAATCTTTCATCTCAGGGTTAAAGCCAACCAAATAGAAGGAGAAATAACTAGACAAGGATCCAGCAAAACCATGAGCAGATTCTTTGATTAAACCAGCAAGATAGAAAAACCTTGTGTATACAAACCCGAGGACATAAAGTAAGTATCCAAATTAACACAACAAGAAATGAAAAAGGATAAAGAACAATAGAAAATGAGGAAATCTAAAAAAATTAAACAAAAAATCATCAGATCCTACTACAAATGCATATATCAATAAAAGTGGAAAATCTGGATGAAATGAACAATTTCATAGCCAGATATTAAATAGCAAATATAAATTGAGATCAGACAGACCTTCTGAACAGTCCCAAAGCCTCTAAAGAAACAGATGCGCTCATATAAGCCCCTGTACCAACTAAAAAGACAATAGCAGATGGTTTCTTTGCAGAATTCTATCAGATCTTCAACATATACCTAATAACAATACTTGCAAAATATTCTACTAAATAGGAGACAGACCCTGCCCAACTTGCTGTATGAGCCAAAATTACATTGATACCAAAACCAAATATTCAACAAATATTCAACCAAATATTCAACAAATAAAAAAGTACTTAAGACCACTATCCCTTAAAATATCCATGCAAAAAAGCTTAATAAAATATTTGTAACCTGAATCAAGATTATATCAAACTGATCTTTCCTCCCTATCATGTAGACTTCATCCTTAATCCTTCAAATGCAGAGCTGTTTCAATATATGGAAATCCATCTATGTTATTTGATATATTAACAAAAACAAGGAAAATAATCATATGGTCTTTTCATTAGATAATGCAAAAACCTTAGAAAAAATCAGCATCCCTTCATTTTAAAAGGCTTGGAAATAACAGCAATTCAAGTCCTATATATAAACGAGGTAATTATAATATAAAGCAAACCAATAGCCAACATCAAGCTACATGGAGAGAAACTTGAAGCAATACCTCTAAAATAAGTGCTGCCCTTTCTCTTTCTCTGTGTTCTTACTCTATATATTACTAGAATTTCTAGTAAGAGCAAAAAAGAAAATAAATGAAAGTCACAGGGATATGAATTCAAAAGAATGAAGTAAAATTGTCATTATTAACGGATGACATGATATGTTACTTAAGGGAAACATGAAACTCCACCAGAAAATACCTATAGCTGATAAACAATTTAAGCAAAGTGGCTGGTTACCAAAGTAACTCAAGCAAATCAGTATCCTTCCAACACTCAAAGGATAAACAGGATGAGAAAGTAATTAGAGAAATGACACACTTTGTGATGCCACAAACTATATAAAGTATCTTGGTTTGACTCTAACCAAGCAAGTGAATGATCTGTATAGCAGGTACTTCATGGCTCTGAATATAGAAATCAAAGATGACCTTAGAATTTGGGAAAATCTCCCATTCTTGGATTGGAGACTATAAGGTCCATTTTTTCAAAAGCAGTCTACAGACTTAGTGCAATCCATATTAAAAATATCCCGTCAAAATTATTCAAAAATTAGTATATCATTTCTTCAATTCTTCTTTAATAACAATAATCCCAATATAGGTAAAACTAATTTCATAAGTAAAAGTAGTTCTAGGGGAATCAGTATCCTGGACCTCAGGCTGTACTACAAGCAATAGTGTTAAATACTGCATGGTAATAGTACAGTGACAGATCGGTAGATCAATCTAATAGAATTGATGAGCAAGCAACGAACCCACACAACTATGATCGCTTGATCTTTGACAAAGAGTAAAATCCATGCAGTGGAAAAAAGATAGCCTTTCCAAAAAACTGCTGTTCAAGTGAAGGTCATCATCTTATCCCCTTTTAATCATCTTAATATGTTCATAGCAACCCTATTTATAATAGCCAGAAGCTGGAAAGAACCGAGGTATACCTCAATGGAAAAATGGATGCAATAAATAAATAAACATAGTAAATGCAATATAGAGCAAACTAGTAGCCAACATTAAGCTACATGGAGAGAAACTTTAAGTAATTCCTCTAAAATAAGTGACTAGACGATGCGGCCCTCACACTATCT
Organism: Apodemus sylvaticus; assembly: GCF_947179515.1. Taxonomy (NCBI): domain Eukaryota; kingdom Metazoa; phylum Chordata; class Mammalia; order Rodentia; family Muridae; genus Apodemus; species Apodemus sylvaticus. The sequence goes on from NW_026262998.1 coordinate 14,870, forward strand.
CTGTGTACTTACTCAATATACTACAGTAAGTTATAGTAAGTCTCAGGGAAATTTTTCCTTAACAGAACACCAATAGTTTATTCATTTAGATCAAGAATTTACAAATGAGACCACATAAAATTACAAAATGTCTATAAATAAAAGGACTTTGTCAGTGTGACAAAATGGCAACCAACTGATTAGGAATATTTCTTTATCAACCATATAACTGACAGAGCGGAATAGCCAATATATATGACCAAAGACAATCAAATAAACCAATTAAAAAATGGGGAACAGAGCTGACCAAAGAATTTCACAGGAGCAATATAGAATGGCTGAGACGCAGCTAAAAATTGTTGAACAATCTTAATCATCAGGGAAATGTGAATCAAAATGACTCTGAGATTTTACCCCCACTATTCAAAATGGCTAAGATTAAAAACGTAGGAGATAAGAGGTTCTGGCTAAGATGTGGAGAAAGAGGAGAACTTCCTCAATGCTAGTAGGTCGCAAAATGGTACAACCACTCTGAAAAATCAGTCTGGAGCTTCATCAAAAGTCTGGGTATGATACTACTGGAGAACCCTGAAAGACCACTCTTGAGCATATACCCAGAATATTTCACAGCATGTAATAAGGACACATGCACTGCTATGTTCTTAGCAGCCTTGTTTTTAATAGCTAGAAGCTGTAAAGATCTCAGATGAATTGAACTTACAAATGGATACAGAAAATGTGATATATATATACACAGTTGAATATTCCTCAGTCATTAAAAGAGGTGAATTCATTAAATTTTCCAGCAAATGAATAGAGCTGTAAAATATGATCCTGAGTGAGGCATCCCAATCTCCAAAGAACAGACATGGTATGCACTCACTGATAATTGGATATTAACCCAGAAGCTTGGGATTCCCAGGACGTACTTCACATATAAATTAATCTCAAATTGAACGAATGGCAAAATATGGATACTCTGACATCTCTTAGAGATGAAACAAAATACCCAGAGAAGGAGATTTAGGGACAAATTGTGCACCACAGGCTGAAGGCAAGAGAAACATCCAGAGACTACCCAACTTAGTGATCCATCCCATATACAGTTAGAAAACACAAATAAAATTAATGATGCCCACAAGCACTTGCTGACTGGAGATGGATAGAGCCATCACCTGGAATGCTTTGCTAGTGCCTTACAATAGGAGGAACAATATGAGCCCCAGATACTCGCAGAACATACAATGTAAAAAAAAAAAAATCTACAAATGAGTAGACATAGCTTCAGAGAAAAAGACAGCAGAGGATGGACTTGTTGAACATCAAAGGTAGGAGAGACGTTGTGTCCTGGAAAGGTTAGATGGAGCAGTGTAGGGGAATATCAGGACAGGGAAGCTGGAGGTGGTTGATTGCACAAGTGGGGAGGTGAGAGGGTTGCACTACTTTAAGAGTTGGTTCCGAAAGAATAGGCAAAATCCTTTGAAATTTAAATAAATAATGTATCTAATAGAGGAAAAAAGAGAAAATTGAAAATGAACATAAACTTCTATTACAGGCTAAATTTAATCATCATATAGTCAAGCACCCTTTATTTATAGAAATTACAAATTTTAAAATATAAAATATGTCTTGCTCTCATACACATGTTCAGTGCATTCCAATCATACTAATATGCCATCATCCATAACAAACACTTCTATTTTATTACATCTTCTTTATATCATTATTTGTTCCTTTTTTTATTTTTTAAGTATTCTGTTATTGAAGGTTTAATTAATTTATTATTATTGTTTAAATGTCTGTTTACATGTACATGTTTGATAACATGTGTAAACAAGTAACAGTGATGTTTTAAATATTCTGAACAGCAGTGATAAAAATTCATTCACCCAGTGTATCTAAGTGCATTTTTATAAGTTGGGTAAGAACCTATATTGAGAAAGGGTACCTAAGCCTATGTAGGCATTGGTTTTTATTTTCTTTATTTTTGTAAAGACCATATTGGCCTACAGTTCATGGTGATCTCCTCAGTGCTAAAATTGCACGTATCACTTGGACATACTAATATTTGTCCTTTCTGTAACAACACTTATGATAAAAATCAATTCCTCACATGAGAATCTTATACATACTTTACTTAGATTTTTCAATCAACTTATCAGCTAAAAGTTTTGTAAAATCTAAGTGCCACAATATTGGAACTAAGCTTCTATCATAAAAATTTTCAGGGGCATGAAGTTCTGCAGTTCACTTCTCTTCTGGAGAGGTTAAAGGAGAGGACCTTCATTATCTTCCTTATTCCCTATCTTTATGGTATAGTAGTTAACAGATGCTACAGATAAGTCACTCAGAGAAAATTAAAGAGAGTTTAAATTATTGGTTCAAGACCATGTTTCTTCTAGTGACAATTATGGTGCCTTGAAGTCTTCTGGTGAGCACACAGTTTCCATGGTCTAGGTTAACTCAGGACATATTACAAGAGTGCAGAGTGGCATACCATGGTATGATGAATACATCGGCATGACATGGTATGAAGAATACTCACTTTCCCTCTGACCCTGTGTAATGGTTCTTAGTGAGAGGCATAGAAATTGCTTGTCCAGACAATGTATTTATCATTGGAATGGATACACTGGCTTACTCATTGTGAACATGACATTAAACACATTTTGGAGAAACAAATCCCCAACAATGGAAGTTTATAGATTTAAATCCATGTAGTGGCTCTTTCTGGTTGTCAACTTGACTATATCTGGAATAACTACAGTCTAGAATTGGAAGGCTCACCTATGCTCCTTATTTGGAGGCTCAGAGATATAATTTTCTCACCTGGGTCTTGTTATAGAGATCTTGAAGCATAGTGGCTAAGAAAAGGAGGTCTCCGAGTTCAAGATCATTTGGGATTAAAGGCATAGATGCACATAACTTTAACCTGGGCCACACCCTCTGCTGGAGAACTACACATTAAATCTGGGCCACACCCTCTGATAGAGATGTACAGCCTTTAATCTTGTCTACATCCTCTGCTGGAGATATATAAGGCCACTGGAAGAAGGAAGATTTACTCTCTCTCACTCTTCCTTGCCTGCTTGCCTTGTGGGACTGACAAACTGCTAGATCCTTCTACTTCCATCCACAGCTGCTGCTGACCATTGTTGAAGAGTTGGACTATAAGCTGTAAGTCATCGACAAATTCCCTAACTATATAGAGACTGCCCATACGTCCTGTGACTCTAGAGAACCTAAACTTGAAAGCTTTTGAGTATGATAAACTGTATGACAACACCTGCAGTCTGGTACATACAGAGAAATCATACAGCTAGATTGGCTTTCTGTACAGTTTTAAGAACTTTTCTCTCAGTGTCCCAATCTTTATTTATATCTTGTCTTTTACTTTGTTTAGTGAGAGCTGTTATTTGAAACCATCAATTGAATTTTAAACTACAAGTAATAAACTCAGACATTTTAGCCTGTAAATCATCATGTTGATTACTGGATTAATCATGGTGTGTGAATGGATGAGGGATATTTTATCATATTTAGATGGTTGGTGACTACACAATTACCAAAATTTAATAAAAAGTTAATAATCTGTGTTGGCAGAACTCGTATTTTTTTATGTGGATCAGATGTGTTTATCCTTGCTGGATATCTCTACAATTCAGAGAATAGTGAAACTTGAACACTTCTCCAACAAGGTCTTGAGGCTAATTCAGAAGTAGAAAGAAAATAACACTAGATTTCTGCTACCATATTGATGGGTTAGCTTATCTTTCCATAAATTCACAGCTTTTGCTAGTTAACATATTTACATCCAGAACGCAAACACACACATAGATACACACACCCCGAATACATAGACATTAAGCCCCAAAACAAGGACTACCCAGGGAGGATCCCATGTTTCCACATATTTAGCCAAGGATGACATTATGTGTTATCATTGTGAGATGGTACCCTTGGTTCTAAGAAGGCTGGAAGCCCCAAGTAGTAAAGTTGAGGTAGGGAGGAAGTAGTAGGTGAGTAGGTAGATGAAAACACTCATAGAAATAGGAGAGGGGACATCGGATAGAGATACATTTTATGGTTATTGCTGGATATATGCAAAATTTTGAAATGTAAATAAAGAAAGGAGATATTCAATGAAATAATGTGGAAGGGGAGAAAATAAACACATCACATTCTCATTGTATGAAAATAGAACTAACCCTGCTGCCAAGAGCCCTAGCTTTGAGTGTAAGAGGATTTCTATAACTGTGTATCGGTAGAGTCCTGAACAAATAGCACTTCAGAACCAAACAGTACAGGGTAGTCTTAGCAGGAAGGTAAAGACACTCTATGTGAGGTAAGTATTTCCCTATCTGAACACTCTACTCTTTTTGAAGAACTCTTGCTATTTCCTGTGAAGTCACCTCTGTTGTAACAATGTCAACTGTTCTTATGCATCACTGAGTCTCAACAGGTTCAACCTTATCAATGTTTTCAAGGCAGACGTCTCTACAAGAAGAGAGAGACAGGAACACAAGAAATATCAAGAAAGTGTAATACAACATGCAGGAGTCTACTGGTTTTCCATCTTGTCCAATGAAGAAAGCTCCCACAACAATCCTATCAAACCAATGGATTTCTATTCCTCTACTACCCTCCGATCTCCAAGGGCCTCCAGCTCTAGTATTGTCTCTTTGTCCCCAAAGGCCCAATACCCTTGTATTACCTGAATGTCTTCAAATGCCTACAGATTCACAACTGCCTCAATATCACCAAAGACCACAAATGGTTCCATTAATCGATGGCCAACAATTGTCTCGCAGATCGACAGTGAATCAAGGCGTTCAGGTTTTAGCCTCTCCTTTCATTCAACTTTCAGGTCCTGAAGTCTGTCCAAGAACACATGTACCCACAAAGATTTCTTTAAGACCTTGGAGAGGGCAGACCAGGTATAGCACAGAACATAAGAATAACCTGGAGAAATTCTTCTTGGAAATTTCCAAGTATCCTTATATTGAACAACGTAAGGAACTGGCAGGAAGCATTTTTGTGACAGAATATCAGATCCGGATATGTTTTAAGAACCGGAGGTGTAGATAGTTTGCGAAACATCCCAATGAGCGGAGGTCAACACCTGGGAACCCAAGTGGAAGAGCTCAAACTCACTTCCTCAGCAATGAAGTTCATGCCCCCGTGAATGCTGTGGCCACTCATTATGCTATGTCCCTAAGCTTAGCTGATGTAAGTTCCCTTCTGCAACATGGTGCCTCCAATATTTTCATTTCCATTTGACATTCTTATGGCAGTGGAACATTCTGGATGTGGTGATGGCTGCCAATAACCAGGCAAGAGCAACCACAGCCCATTTCCATTAACCAAACCCATGGACACAGTTCAGAGTGATGCTGTTGAAGAGACATCTTAATCACATTAAGAGATACGATATAGCAATAGCCAAAGCTTTCCAACTCTACCACCTTCTAAGATCGAAGTAGAAATAAAGATCACTCAAAAGAATCAGATTTTTAGAGCTGCATAGACTAATATATTTTTATTACCGGATTAGTTCTGTGTTCAAGATCTATAAATATTTGACCTTACTCTAGAAACTGTGCAGTTATCAAATATGTTTTTACTGCATTTGTCCAAACCCACTTATAATGAAGATATTTCTGGAAATCCTTCTGTCTGCCTTGTTTCGTTTATATTTTACTTTAGTTAATTTTGTATTTTTAAATACATGAGCAATTATGATACTAGAATGAGGGCACTGAAATTCATCAATTGAATATTTGAATTATAATGCATAGACTTTGATCTTTACCCAATCCCGCATTGTGCCTTATAATCCTTGACAATATTCCTTCATTCATGTCTTCTCTATCCAATTCTAAACACAGTTTCAGTCTCTCTGTCTCTCTTTCAATGTCTCGCTTCTGTCTCTCTCTGTCTCTCTATGCCTCTGTCTATCTGTCTCTCTCCCGCTCTCTGTCTCCTTTCTCTTTGTCATTCTCACTCTCTCTCTGTCTCTCTCTCCCTTTCTCTCTACCTCTCTCTCTGCTCTCAATATCTTTTTTATACTATTCTCCATTTTGCTTTGTAATATACATTTTCATGAATGTACATGCTCCCATAATCTGACATTTTGTGTTCCATGTTAGGAAAAATAACTTATTCTTTTGCACACTTCTATGTTTCGTAGAGTTTTGAATTATCTGAGACCCATTTTAATAAGCACCACATGTGGTGTACATGGTCGTAATGAGTGAGCTTTGGAATGTCTTGGCAATTTTTCAAGCTTTCCTTTATCAGAGCCTTGTTCCTAGAAAATATGCAATATCTGCTTCTTTGGGAATAGTTACCCAGGTTTATAGAAAACAGAATAAGAAATGTTGTTCACTGTGGGCCAAGACCTGAATTATATGCTACTGATCACATAATAGAAAAGACTTCATCCCCCATCCCACTGAGAGAGCACAGGCAAACAGAATAATATCCACCAGATATTCTTCAGTGGAATTCTTTCTGGAAAAATTTTTAGAACTGCCATAAAATTCAAGGACATAGAATCTGTAATAATATAAGGCTTGTTGACAGGAACTTTTAGTATAACTCCAATGGGTGGAGAAGACAGAGTAAAGTACATCTGCTGGACCACCTCTCTGGATATGTATGGAATATTTGAGGGGCTTTTGAAAGTGCCTTTTAAGATAACAAATCAGGACTTTTTAAAACATTAGCACCCATAAAATATGGTAGATACTTCGTTTATTCCATACAGGAAATCACCTGTTCTATGTGAATTAACAGAGACACAGAAAGGACTACTAATAAAGACATTAAAAACTAGATTAAAATAGCACTAGGTCCCAAAACACATTTTGCCTCTTAGTACCTGTTAATAGCCTTATACTGCCCATACGTTACTCACTTGGAATCTTCTGTATAGTTGTTCTTGCACTAGTAAATCTTATCAGATGGATAGATTAAACTAGCTTCTTATTATTATTCTGTTTGCCTGGGCTCTCTCAGTGGGATGGGGGATGAAGTCTTTTCTATTATGTGATCACTAGCATATAATTCAGGTCTTGGCCCACAGTGAACAGCATTTCTTATTCTGTTTTCTATAAACCTGGGTAACTATTCCCAAAGAAGCAGTGCCATCCTCAGTATTCAATATTTTAAAATCAGTGCCATCCTCAGTATTCAATATTTTAAAATCAGTGCCATCCTCAGTATTCAATATTTTAAAATCAGTATTTCACAGACAAAAGTGTCTTCAGTAGACCATGGGGACTAAAGCATATCTATTCTCTGCAACATAGCTAAATATTCAAAGGCTTTAAATTATTTTATCAGTCATACCAAAGGACCAATTTCAGGATTGCCAAACCAGTAACTTCACATGATACAGCCTGTCCAATACTTGTAGAAGATGAATGGGGATATAGGCATGTAGAGTAATTGAGTGGTAGAGTATTTCCCTAGTATGCGCAATTCCTCAGAAACAGATTGAGATCTAGGGGCATTCAGGGAGGTAAAGTAAGCTCAACTACATATGATTCAGACTACAACAATAGGAATATCCCTACAAATAAATTTAATTTACATAAGTTCCAGCCACCTCATCAAGTCCTCCATGCTTTCCAACTTTCCTTGTGTATTATTATTAGGAGAAACCATCAACATTCCACCATCAATCTTGGTTGGAATGATCAATAAACAATCAATAAAGCACACACACACACACACACACACATATGTATATGTATATGTATGTGTATGTGTATGTGTATGTGCATGTGCATGTGCATGTGCATGTGCATGTGCATGTGCATGTGCATGTGCATGTGTATGTGTATGTGTATGTGTATGTGTATGTATATGTATATGTATGTGTGTATGTATATATTATAAGTTTGTATCAATTATATTATCAATGCATGCATATTTAGAGATATACATGTGCAGAAATATACAGTCAGAGAGAGATAAAGAAGTGAGCAAGGGCAAAATACAGTGAGAATAATGCAAATTTAAATACAGATATTTTTTGAAAATCATAAAAACATATAACTTATGAAACTCCTTTACAAAATAATTAAAATAATGTGATTGTCAGTAAGTATTGATATTTGCTGCCAGGTCTAAAATCAGACCTGCTTCTCAGACCCACTTGTTGAAGTGAAGAAAATTCCTATAGTCAAAGTTCTTTATGTGTGTTTATGTGTGTGTGCCTCTGTGTGTGTCTGTTTGTGTGTGTGTTTTTGCATCTTTGTGTGTGTTTATATGCAAGATCCTTCATAAATCTACCATATGTATTTCCAAATAATCATCCCTGTATCCCTGGGATTAAGACAATTTGATCTCATTGAATGATCATTTTGATGAGTTCTTGGATTCAGTTGGCAAGAATTAAATTGAGTAGTTTTGCATCAACATTTATAAGGGAAATTGGTGTGAAGCTGCATCTCTTAATAGGTAGGATGATATACCCAGAGCTTTGAGTGAATACTTATTTTGTGACTCAGGTATATAGCATGGATCCTATGACTTTACAAGTGGGTAGAAGATGACTATAAATAGCACCAAGTTTAGAATATTTGATTGCTCTATGTTCTTAAGTCACCTAATGTTTATTGCTGTCTCTAACTCTGAAACAGAAAGGGACATATAAATTTACCTTACACAGTAGATGAGATATGATTATAAAACACATCTAGGGTATATCATATAAAGTTCGTCTCCATTTCCATCATTTTACTGGGAAGACTAATTCTGGATATGACATATTCAACTGTGTTTCATCAATATAATGTCTGATGAATTAGTACATACCACCTGATTGTTAGCCTTTATCTACTCTCATGTATCCCGTGTGTCAACAGTATCATATATTGCCTTGCAGATCATATAATAGTACAGAGTGTAAAATAAATGTCTCTCCATTTTACTTTTAGAAAGCTAAGAATTTCCCATCTTGTAAGGACTATCTACTTCACCCTCAAGAATCATTCCTTGGGTTGCCAAATCTCTGTGCCTCCCCTACATTCTCTGGCATAATTCCCAGAAAAAGAAGGACATAAAAAGTTATGTATGGAACAAGGGAGAAAGAGAAAGAGAGAGAGAGAGAGGGGGGGGGAGGGAGAGGGGGGAGAGAGAGGGAGTAGTTTGCAAAAATGCAAATGTTCCGTGTCTGTGACATTATGACAAAAGAAGGAAAATGGTTATTTGCAATTTCAGGTGTCTCCTGGAAATGAAAGAAAACAGGAGATGTCTGCTTCCTCTCTGGATCCTATGAGAGATATCCTTTGTTCTTGTTAGGATATCTCGATCTCTTATAGACATCAAGTTCTCTTCTCTTTCTATCTATTGTCTGTCCTTGGTGCACCATATGTGTCCATATATCTGTCATTTTATGTTTGTTCTTGATGTATAAATGATTAATTGTTATGTGTTTCATGATTTAAAAAATGCTTAAAACTTTATGAACTGGCTGTCCGCGGTTTGATTTCGTTATCTTGTTTAAATGGCAGTTTCAATTAGCTTAAGATAAACTGTTAAGATACCCTACACTATGCCTGGGATTCAAGTACAACTAGAGAAATCCTACTAGGGGCTAGCTATCTACACAACCAACTCTTAAAGAGGCCAAAACTTTTTCAACATCTTTAGTAAGAGACCTGATAACTTTTTTTTTCCCAAGAAGAACCTCTGTGATTGTGAATATTGGTTTCAACCATGTGCTTTCCACTTAAAATTACAGTTAAAAAATGTAAGAAACTTTTGTCTGGTTTAAATACGTATATGTTTATCGCAACTTCACGTTTGTTCCTGACTAGTTTTTAAGATATAAATATGTTCTGCATGTCTCAGTTACAGAGTATTGATTTATAAGTTTTTGATATGATTAAAAAATTATAGCATTGGTCACAGAAATTATCTTAAAATTGGTAACTCAGGGTTGGAGTTATTCTAAAAAACAGCTGACATGAGCCAACCCAGAACAGGTCTCTGAAGATAATTCTAAATTGAGATAATATTTTATGTAATTCTTATCGTAGAAAAGGTACTTATAACAGATAGAATTTAAAACAATGTCTCTTAACTGATGCATTGAAAGCTGCACTGTCATGCATTTTTAAGTCAGAAATGGCAGTCAAACTTTGCATGTAAAAGCAATGCTCTTGATATTAATTTTAAAGAGAATAGCTTGTTTAAAACAGATTTATTCTTCAATATAATGTGCATGCTCTAATATTACAAAAAGACATTTAAAAATATTTACATTGCCAATGTTCCATTAGTTGCAGTTTACAATTCTATCACAAGCTCAAGGTTTTAACTCATCCATATTTGTTATTTTAAAATATCAGACAAGTGGATCCATTATATCCTAAAAATACTGTGCCACAGGAAACTCAAATAAAAAATATAGTTTATTTAATTCAAATGATTTTAAAAGCTTTGAGATTTTGTTAATTTGTTAAGACCTCACCTCAAGCTTGCCAAAAGAGAACATAAACCTCTATGTCGTAGTCTCAAGGGGAATGCAAATCCTAATCCCATTGACAATTAACAGATGTGGGATAATTTACTTTACAAAAAAGTCAATGATTGGCTGTTTCACAACAGTCCTTTGGTTAAGGGACCATTAATGTAAATTCGTATTTCTTTACCTCCATTTAAGATTTGAGCAACCTATTATGGCTCTGTTGCTATGTTAATATAAAATTATGAGATAAAATCAGAAAAAAAGTTTAACAAAAAACAATATTTATTCCTTAGTCCAAAGAGCCATTACATTTGGTTTTTGAAGTATACTAATAGTTGGTCTTTTGCATAGAAAACTTTTTAGGCAAAATTGATAATCATTATTTCGAAAACAAATTTTAAAATTTTGCCTCTCTCTATGTTTTTGTTAATGTATGAATACAGCCAATAAATATTGCATTTACTATATTTATAAAGAGCTCCTCTATGAGAGAGAAATATAAACATTTAGATTGCATGTTTATTATCTTTAATATTTCTCTTGATTCACAAATAATTAAATTATAAGCTATAGCCACTGATTATTAAAACAATAAATAATCAAGGTTTTAATTTGTAGACTTATAATTAAAATAAATATCTCATGACTTACAATTGCTTAAAATTATATTTTATATATATTGCTAATTTTCAAATTTTATACGAATATGAATTGTAGTTTAATTTTAGAAAAAATATGCTCTCTCTTGCTGTTAAGACATTTAAAACTCATCCTACATTTTCCAGATTCATTAATGAAAACAATGCCACAACAGATTTACATATTAGTCAAATTATAGACTTTACAAAAAAGTTTAATTCTTTATATCATCAAAGTAATAATAGCTTTAAACAATAATTTAATATGTAGAGAAATGTACAACTCAAAATATAAAGAGTTGTCCTCAGTTTCCACAAGTTCTACATATACTATACAATAGTGTTAATCCTGAAGGATTCATCCTAATCAAGAGAAATAGATGTAATTCTATATTTGTGATTTAAAAAAAATTATTAAAAATATACATATGACTATTAATAGGTTTTCAATCTTTTAATTATAAGTGTGATAATAGAAGAAACACCTATGTTGTTTTTCTATACTAGATTTTTCAATAATTTTAATACAAATATTATAACTGACTTTTACAGTGAATCATTTGAGATATTTTGTTAACAATATAATATTAGGCATATTAATGAGATTCCTTATAATCCTCAAGGACAGGATATTGTGGAACAGGCACATAGAACTTTAAAACAATATTTTTATAAACAAACGAGAGGAGAATCATATCTCCATACAACACCAGTTTTTTAGAATTTCAAATCCAAGTAACTCTGAGTGTGTGTAGAGGACATGTTTGTGTTTTTTCTACAGTATGCTGAAGGAGTGTGCTATCAGTCAGAGTGGTTAATGAGATATGCAGATCATTAAAAATGGTCTCGGTCCTTGACACTTTTAGACAACTTCTGCTAATGCTGACGTTACAGATATTTGTAGACTCAACATCCCCCTGCAAAATTTTTATGTCTTCTGAACATTTCAGAAGAAACATGTGTTCCCTTGGTAATCGGCCTTCCACTGACTACCACCGTGGTGGCTCCTTGAGTGGCAGGTGGAAGATTAGAACATTCCATTGTAATCATCATTAAATTAGCTAAACAATTTTAAGTAGCTATAGACTTCTACAGAACCTCTGGCTTCCCTGAAAGGCAAATAGCTCCACGTTCCCAAGTTACAGAAACTAATGTAACATAAAACAAAACTTGCACTGCTATCTCCACTAAACCTTTAAATTACCATAGATGGATATACCAAGGAATTCGATCACACACACATACACACACACAGAGTCACACACACACACACACTAACAAATGCACACACACTCATGCACGCGCGGACACACAAAAACACACACAAACTAACAAAACACAAACAAAAATAAAAACCAAAAAACAAATGTACACAGTATGTTTGAAAAAATCCAGCATTTCAAAGGATACTGAATAGATAACCAAAAAAAAAAAAAAAAAAAAAAAGGAAAGACTATGCTTAAAAAAGCAAGAAACTGCTGAATAGTAATTTTCAACACATCCACAGGGAGATAAACACAGAAACAAGGACAATACAAATAACAGAAGTAAAAATCACTATTCTTTAATATTCATTAAACTCAATGCACACAATTCCCCCAATAGAAAGACATAGTTTAATAGACTGGATATGTGAACAGGACCCAGTCTTTTGCTGTATAAAGGAAACTCATCTCAGTGTCAAAGACAAACAATACTTCAGAGTAAAAGACTGGAAATTTTTTCCAAGCAAATGTTCCCAGTTAATGAGCTGGATTTGCCATTATAATAAAAATGACTTTCAACATAAAGTTTTCAAAAAGACACAGAAGGACGCTTCATGCTCAGCAAAGGAAATAGCCACCAAGAAGAACTTTCAATTATGAATATTTGTGCTCCAAATACAAGGTCACCTGCATTCATAAGAGAAATTTTACTAAGGCTTAAAGCACACTTCACATCCCACAATAATTGAGGGTGACTCCAACACACCTTGCTCTTCAATGGACAGATCAGGAAAACACAAAATAAGTAGAGGCAGAGAGAAAGTACCAAGTTTTAGACAAAATGGATCAAATAGATCAAAAGAATATACTTTTTCAGCACCTCATGTTACTGTCTAAAAAAGATGACCATATCATTATCCACAAAACAGACCTCATCAGATATTTGAAAATCCAAATAATCCCATGCTTCCTGTCAGGTCACTATGGATAAAAGGTTGTATTCAATAGAAACAATAACAACAAAAAGCCTACATACACATGCAAGCTGAACAATGCTCTACACAACGATATATTGGTCGAAGTTAGAAATATAGAAATAAAACAAATAATTTGTTAATAAAGAAGCAAATTAAATTTTTAGAATTTAATGAAAAAGATGGCAGAGCATTCACAAATTTATGGAATACTATGAAAGCTGTCCTAAGAGGAATATCCATAGTTCTGTGTGCCTCCAAAAGAAGCTGGAGGAAACACATACTAGCAACTTAACAGAACACCTGGAAACTTTAAAATAGAAAGAAGCTAATACACCAAAGAGGAATAGAATGCAGGAAATCATTGACTCACTGCTGAAATCAAATAAGTAAAAGCAAAACAAAACAAAACAAACAAACAAACAAACAAAAAACCTCTACAAAGAATCAAGATATCATTGCATTTATCAATTTTGTTATTCTGCTTACTGTAAGAGTCACATTTGTTTCTTTTAAATTCTTCTATTCAGGCATATACATTTTATAGAGCCCAGAATGAGCTCTATGTAAATGTCACAAAATAGGATTGATCACAAACTAATTTTTATAAAGAGAAAACAACACAGCAGTCATCTAATTCTTGCAAACCAACATAAAATATCTCTTAATTTGCATAACCTCCTAATTCAGATCATTACACATTTACCAACATATTTTGGAAATCACAAGAGTGGCCAAGAATTAGGAGTCATTAGTTATCCCAATGTGACCTCTATAAACATATACAACCCCGTGTTGAAACACTACATAGAAATAAGACTGTCTGTGAAACCTCAGCTGTCACAGTGTGACTATCAATAATTGATTATTATGCACTGTCTATTAAATGGTAGCCAACACTCTGTGTTCAATTGCCATTGACCATCTGGCAGTGACATGCATTGTTACCATTATAATCATTGGTATATTAAAATTTGTAAATAGTGACAATCATTCAAAAGATGAGCTCTCAACCATAATCACATTGTGGACATCAGAATGTGACAATATTTCAGTGAGCATGCCACAGTGACCACAAAAGTCAGTTTTCAGACCATATTATACCACAGAAAATGACCACCACACAAGGACCCCCACACTGTGTCCACTACACAGTGACTTATCAAAAAGTGTCCATCATTCAGTGGATATCAATATAATCCACTCCAGAACACACACAAACACACACACAGAGACACAAACAGATATGTGTGTATATATATATATATATATATATATATATATATATATATATATATATATATATATATATATATATATTAAACACTAGTCATCAATTAAAAGAAGATAATCTCAGAAATTTCTCATTGAGATATTGAAATATACAACTTATCTTCTGGGTTTCTATTTCATATCTCTCTCTCACAAACACTCACAGATACAGAAATCTTTCTGACTTTCTTGAACATTTTCAATTATTAATTTGTTTGAAATATATCCACAAGATTTCCAATGATCTTTCAATATCATGAATTTAAAATAAGATCTTTAGCAGGCAATGGTGGTGCACACCTGTAATCCAAGCACCCTAGGAGACACAGGCATGAGATTTCTGAGTTTGAGGCCAGCCTGGTCCACAGAGTGAGTTCCAGAACAACCAGGGCAATACAGACAAACCCTATCTCCAAGAAAAGTAACAAATAAGCAACAAACAAAAAGTAAGATCTTTTGCCTAATTTATCTTGAGTTATCATGAAGGTAAATTATATTCTATGGTTAACAGCCTGGGAAACCACAACTCATTAAGACGGGCAAGATTGTAGAGAGCATTAGATTGAAAACTTTTCTGTGAAATTTTGCTTTTTGTATTAACCATTGTTAATGCACACTTGAACTTTTGAAATCAGTTCCAAATTTCTCTATGTATAGTAGAATGACTATTGAATTCACAAACATCAATAAGATCTGCTCTAAATTTTTTATGTATTTTGAAATGGAAATAATTGGTAGGAGAGTATTGAGTTGTGGAAATCACATAGTTTGCTGGATGACAGCATTCTTATATTTACAGTGAGAGCATGAATTTAAATCAGTGTTGTCCAGGGCATCTAAAACTACACTGAAACTTGTTAAGACATTTGAACATAATTACACACACACACACACACACACACACACACACACACACACACATATATATATATATATATATATATATATGTACATATATATATGTATATGTGTATGTATGTGTATGTGTATGTGTATGTGTATATATATGCATTATATAATGTGTGAATATACATATATATATTGCATATGAATCTAAATATATATTGAAATTCATAACCATAAATTAAACATATTTAAATATAAGAAAAAATAAATAATTATAAAAGTTTAAATGATATTATTAGGAAGAGGTGATAAATCATCTAAAGGATCTCAGGAGAATGTCACATTAATCTGATTTAAATATATTGAATATTTGTATGAGAGTTAATGATTTTAAATTTTACAATTTGTTATTTCTAAAAAAATATGTTTGACAACATAAATTGATTAAAGTTTTCTTAACTAATAGAGAAGGTTATGGCTAATTTCTTATAATCACTAAAAATAATAAAAATTTAAACCTACTTATATGCAGAATTTTTCCTTATGCTTTTTCTTCATTAAATACTAAGTAAGTCTTATTAAAATTTCAGAAATTTTGAAAATAAAAATTTAAAATAAACCTGTAAGGCAAACATTGCATTTTCTTCTACGACACATACAGTTTTCAATATGTCTGAATTTTCTCACATAAAATAAAAAAAAAGCTTACCTTAGAAAACTCATTTCTAATCTATAAACATTAAAATCATAGAAGATATTTTCAAAAATTTAAAAAGTAGTATATAAAATAATTATATTAGGTTGAACAATATTCAATTTTATAACTTAAAAATGTTAAAAACTAGATTATTATTAATGGTTTTTTTGTGTTAAGCTCCTTTCAATTCTCCCAAAATCTAGTAATAATGGTAAAGAAATTGGACCTGTTTAAAAATGTTTATATAATGTTTATATATATATATATATATATTATGGTTCACTGCTCCACTCACAAACCCTTCACTCATCGATCAGCAATGTAAATCAATAGATTCAGAATAATAAACAAGAATCATCTGTGGTAGCACAACCTAGAAGATACTGCCAGGACTCAGCCTCAGTACAGGTTAGCATGAGGAATTAACAAGAGCACCTATAGATAATCTCAGCTGAGCTTCTATCGGCAAAGTGAAAATTAGTGAAGATATGAGACTCGTAATGTTTGCACAGTTTTCTCTATAAGCAATGCTATCTAAGGTTTAGTGAGTAAACCTTCAAGTGCTTTGATTCTCCCTACAAATATCAAGTGTACTCCACAGGTTTTCATCAACACAGGTCTTTCCTAAGCATGTGAACATGACCATTATGACATTGCTGCCAAGCACCCATCATATGCTGAAACAGAAACAATTTGACACATCTCCAGAAATATTATTAATGTATTTCTGGTTATGGTATCCATACAAATGCATGTCAACTGTTCATTGTAAAGTGGAACAATTATAAGCCAAGAATCCTCTCTTACATTCTTCCTTTAATCTAATATCACTTCACCTCTCTATCATCACGTGCTAACATCACTTCTCTGTAACTTTATGTGTTTGTTCCAGCAAAACACCTTCTAGTCCAACTGATTTTCTAAAGAACCTTTAAAATACAACTGCACGTTTATAAAATATGGATACTCTATAGTACAAGTTTGTGTGTTCCTATTAAATATCCTATTTTTCTTCTTCACATATTTCTAACTGAAAGATGAGACTAGCATCCAAATATACACTAGGACTGGACACGTGATCAGATCTACAAAATTATAACATATATTGAAAACATCCAATGAGATTATATAGCTTAATTTTTCAAATTGCTGTACATAATATATTTTATCCAAATTTTTTATAGAATTAAGAAAAATTGAAGTGTATAATCCATTGAAAATTTGTACCTCAACAAAAGTTGCACCTGAATCTTCCAAAACACTGAATTGATTTCTAGATTTTGCATTTTAAATTATTTAAATCAAATTAAAAATGCTAGTGAGTAAAATTAATTTGATAAAATTAATATTTGATTCCCATATCACAATGAAAATGTAATTTAATAAATATTGCAAATGTGTAAAAAACCGAACATTATGAAACTGCTGAAAACAGTGATTCAAGGTTTTCATGCACTTCCATTTATTTATAAGTCCGTTATAAACAAACCAGACCAATATCCATAGTGCTACCACATAAACCTGGGGTAGCACATTGGTGGTGACACAAAGTGCTTTTGAGAAGCAGAAGTTAAATAGGCTACAGCTGGTAATAGAGTTGCTTTGTTTCTTTCCATTCCCATTCTGGTCATGGATCACTGTATGGATGCATATACTCTGCCATTAGGACAATTTTTAGAAATTCTCTCTTTATTTGTCCATTTTTCATTGACAGTGATGATTTACCATTCTATATGTTTGATTGTTTCTATTTAATGTTTCACAAAGTCAATGATGTAATTTGTTTGCAACCTTGTACATTACGATAAAACATACCTGTAGCAAATGAGGATTAATATGATGAAACTGATGACATAATATACCAATCTAAATATATTATAACTAAGCATTTTAAATTAATTTTATATCCATTTTCCTTTTTTAAATTTTCTTTATTCTTTGTTTACATTTCAAATGATTTCCCCTTTCCAGTTCCCTCCTCCTGATAAGTCCCATAATCCCCATTCCCTTGACCCATTCCCCAGTCACCCACTCACATTTTTCTTTCCTTTGTAATGGTATTCCCCTAATATGCTGCATCAAACATTTCCAAGACCAGTACCTTCTCTTTCCTTCTTTTTGGGATACATTTGATATGTTAATTGTGTCTTTAGTATTCAGAGCTTCTGGGTTAATTGCCACTTATCAGTGATTACATTCCATGTGTATTCTTTTGTGATTGGGTTACTCAATTAGAATGATATTTCCATTTCCAACCTTTTGATAAAATAAATTCATGAATTCATTATATTTAATTGCTGAGAAGTACTCAATTGTGTAAATATACCATATTTTCTTTACACATTCTTCTATTGAGGGACTTTTGGGTTCTTTCCAGTTTCTGGCAATTTCTACTAGAAGTAGAAACATGCTAATTTGCTTGGTGATTGCTATATTCTAAATCAAAATTCAGATATAAATAGTGAAGAGATATGAGAGTGGAACGCAAGTATGGTACTTTTTTTTTTCATTAGGAATATGAAATGATACAGCATTATATAACCATGAAAATATCTTTTTATTTAGTTTAACTATTTTTCCTAGATATACAAGTATCTTTTTTTTTTAATTTAGAAAGTAGGTCAGCATAGGAAGTGTTTGTGACTTTGTAAAGAGAAAAAAAAAACTTTTGAAGTGTTTCAAAATGTCTCTTTATGATTCACACTGCATAATTCATGCTGTGTAAAAGAGAGTTGTGATATACACTTGTATTTTTATTTATATGGAAGATGAGATATTGTGTTATTTTACTTTCAAATTTCTAGAAACAATTCCTTAATATAAGTTGAAAAATAATACTGATACTTTAGTGTACAAACCTGGCACAAACATAAATTTCATTTGGTATAACAAATCAAAGTGAATGTTTCAAGATTACACTAAGATTATCCTTCTGTTGGTCATTTAATTTGGTCTATGTACAAGGTCCTTTCTCTATTTTTCTCTTATTAAATTAATGCCATTAATGTTATTGCTCCAAATGTATTTTCAATATAATGGTTCCCAATATTTTATGGAAGTTTTGTGTTTAAGAGTTTTTATTTTGTTTGTTTTTAATTTTTTTTTTTTAGCATTTTACTTTAATTGCCTGTTGTATATTAAGAAGAGAAAAAAGTGTTTTGAATAGTATTTATGAATGATAATGATAGGTAAAATAACATTATAGCAATTCATATGAAAAAATACTCTTATTTTATATTTTAAAATGGAAAAAATTTACACAAGTCTTTTCTCCTTTCTCAGGATTTGTTTCCTATGCAATATGCTTTAATTGGTTATATACACTCGAGCAGGAAATATTTATTTATTATTTGGAAAGCCCTTTATATCCCTGAACACAGAAGTATGATATGGAATTTATGTTGAAAATATTTCCTGTTTCTCATGACTGTACTTGTATGTGTGCATGTAACACTTAAAATACTCAAAGATATAAACATATCTATTGAAATTGTAATGTTGAATCTTCTGTAATAGTAAAACCTGAAATAAATGATTGCTTGCTAAATCATAAATATATCTGTGTTGAATTTGAATGGTAAATTCAAAAAATGTTTAATTATAACTCTATTACAACAGATAAGAAATAGTTTGGCCTCTTTTAATACACTGTAATATAAAATACATAAATCAAAACTGAATAATTATTTGAATTGTCTTATTTTCAATTTCCGAGATTTATAAATTGTCACAGTAAGGAATGTAAATGATTATACAAATTAAGACCATATCACTCCATTTATGAGATTAAAGTCATGTCATATAGCATATATCATGGATTTTGAAAACCAAAGTTTAGAATAAACATTTCAGTTTTACTAAAATAGCAATGTATAGGACTCATGTAGAAAAATACTTTAATTTTTGGATTTCAGTTACATATGATAAAAGTATGTAAATCAGTACCATTTTACCATGCACAATTCTAGATTTAATATAAATGACAGGCAGTGTTTGGTGGCACATGCCTTTTTCCCAGCTATTGGGAGGCAGAGGCAGGAGGATTTCTGAGTTCAAGGCAAGTCTGGTCTGCACAATGTTTTCCAGGACAGCAAGGGCTACACAGAGAAAACCTGTCTCCCATACACAAACAAATACACGAACTGACAAGAAAACAAAGAGAGAGAGAGAGAGAGAGAGAGAGAGAGAGAGAGAGAGAGAGAGAGAGAGAGAGAGAGAGAGAGAGAAAACAGATAATTGACACCACGATAAATTTTGTCTTTCCAGAAAGAAGTTGCTTATATATTAGATATAATAAAACAAAGCAAGTATTGAGGGAATTTTGTCCTAAATATTTCTTTATGATTTTAGGTGAAGATTGTTGAAATTACATAAAAAAAGAAACAAACATGCAAAAACTCAAATACCGAAATTGCACCAGAGTAATTTGGTCTTTCCAGAAAGAACTTGCTTATATATTGGATATAATAAAACAAAACAATATTGAAGGAAGTCTGTGCTAAATATTTCTCGATAATTTTAGGGAAAGATAGTTAAATTGACATACAAACAAACAAAAAGTCAAACATCAAAGTAACACCAGAGAAATATTTTCTTTCCAGCAAAAACATGCTTATTCCTATAATACAATAAAACAAAACAAATATTGATGGAAGTCTGTCCTAAATATTTATTATTTTTTGTGAAGGTTGTTAAAAGGATTAAAAATGTAAA
Source organism: Apodemus sylvaticus (assembly GCF_947179515.1). Taxonomy (NCBI): domain Eukaryota; kingdom Metazoa; phylum Chordata; class Mammalia; order Rodentia; family Muridae; genus Apodemus; species Apodemus sylvaticus. The sequence goes on from NW_026262998.1 coordinate 35,677, forward strand.
GAAAAATGAATGGAAGTGCTTATACATACTCAAATAAATACTAATAACAAAAGAAATCCTTAGACAGCACATGGCTAATGAGTGCCTTTAAAACTTTTGCAGTGAGAACTCATCATAATTATTGCATGTTTTCCTTGCATACATAAGAAATTAGAAGGATTTATAATTAGTTAATATATAAGTATCATTAATGGAAAATTGGAATGTGATATGTATGAGGAGGCAAGTTCATTGTAAAAGATTTTAAAACAAGAAACTGACAAATACACCCCTGTTGAGTTACGGCGAGAAATTTGACATTCTCTACAGCAATGTGAGATTAAATTATATATGATAAAAACATGATACCTCAAATTGAATAAAATAGAAAATGGAGAAGTCGTAAACTCATAGGCAAAGGGGAAACTTTCTTTAATAGAACAGTTTTGATACAGGTAGGATGAGCATCATATAAATGGGAGGAAAATAACCTGAAATGCTTTTATAAAGCTAGTTATCATTTCCATAGTACACAGAAAACATATATCGATTTTCAAATATGTTTACTAAATCTACATCTAATAGTGGGCTAATATCAAAAATCTTTACAAATTGGAAGGAATTAAACTCTCAGAAACAAATTTATCCAAATAAAAACTTGGGTTAAAAATGTAAAGAGAGTTCTCAATAGAGGAAAAGAAATGTCCAGGAAACATGTACATAAATATAAAATATCTAATCTCCAAGAAAATATATAAGAAATGTACAATATGTGTACTCTTCATTTTTTAATTATATAAAAACTTTGATAAAATATTTTAATTACAGATGTTTGAGAAATTAATAAAAATAATATCATTGGAGTTTTTAATAAATACAAGTGATTTGCACACCTGAATAGGTGTCTAGTCCTATGTTTTTTTTTTTGTTTGTTTTTACAATTACAAATCTTTCAATTACAATTCTGTGAAGAAGACAAAGACAATGAACAAAAAGGATTACTAATATTTGTATTATTGAGCATTTTTATTTTTTATTTTCTAAAGTAGAAATTTTAAATTTATCAAAAAAATAAGTTATCATCGAAAGAGTATTGCTAGGGGAAACCAATGAAGGAACAAATGAGAAATAATTATATAGACTAAATAAAGCAAGTGAAGAAAGATTCCTTGCTAATGGCATTCTTGTATTGGTCTATCTAACATTGAATAATTTACATACATTTGGAAGAATAAAATAATGAGAAATTACTAAAAACATTCTCTGGGTTTGTGTCCAAGTTATTTCTGCTGTATCATATAGTGGGAAAGTTTAAACAATGTCATCTCAGTCAGGATCATAAGGTGAGGTAAGACATGTGATAAGGCAAAACCAGTGTTATTTTGAAAGAGATTATATTTTCAATTAATACTCACTAAGGCTTAGATGGAGTTCCTTATAGGGCTAACTTTGCAATGATTGTTTGGATCATATCTTCACTGATCTTCTCTTTGCAGAGAGAGGCACAGGTGAAATCTTGTCCTGCTATTCATCCAAATTCCTCCTGCTAACTTGTATGTTGGCTGTATCCTGGACATCTATGCTTGGTATGGTTAAAACTGCTAATTCTTAATTGTATTCTGATTTTACTGACCGAGACTGATGGGAATAGATCAGGGAAACATTCTATAAAAACAAGAAATAACTAAACAGGTTTCCACTAATCTGGCATTTCAAATCATAAGCAATGGAAAACAACACAAAAAGATGAAGACCATATCCTAGAAAAAGCAAGATGTTGACCCTCTAATAATAAACCCAAAAGAAGATTATTAAATTCACAAATATCAAAATTCAAGGAAAAATAACAGGAAGCAACAATCCCTAGTCCTTAACATTTTATAGCATCCATACACTCGATGTCCCAATAAAAGATGTAGACTAACAGACTTGATAGATAAACAGGACCCAACATTTTCCTCCAAAGAGGAAATGAATCTCAGTGTCAAAGACAATCTCTACAACAGAGTACAAATTTGGAAAACAATGTTTCAAACAAGTGTTTCCTGGAAACAAGATGGATTAGGAATTCCAATATCCAGTAAAACAGTCTGTCATCCAAAAGTCATCAAAAAAATATACAAAAGAATCCTTTATACCCATCAAAGGAAAAATATACCATGCATTCAATTATGAGGTTATATGTTTTGAAAGCAAGGGCACCCACATCTATGAAAGAAAGTTTACTAGAACTCAAAGCATGCATTGAACCACACACAGAAATTGTGGATGGCTTCAACACCTGTCGCTCCTCAATGGACAGATCAGAGAAACAAATTTTTCAGAAACAAAGTAAAATTAACTGATGTTTTGTACCAAATGTAGTTAATAGATATTTATAGAACATTTTATCCTAAATCAAAAGAATATACCTTCTCCTCAGTGCATCATGACATGTTCTCAAAAAATAGAGCTTATAATTGCTCACAAAACAGACCTCAAACGATGTAAGATGATTGAAATTATTCTAGGCCTCCTATCAGATTACTATGGAATAAATCATGAATTGAAATTATTATTATTTGCAGATGATGAGAGGGTATACATAATGAACCCATAAAACATCACCAGAAAACACCTACAACTGATAAATAACGTTAGCAAAGTGGCTGGATATTAAAATAACTCAAGCAAATGAGTAGTCTTCCTATACTCAATGGAAAAACAGGCTGCAAAAAAATTAGGGAAATGACAGCCTTTGTGAAAGCCACAATAATACAAAGTATCTTGGTTTGACTCTAACCAAAACAGTGAATGATCTGTATGACATTTTCATCAGGTTGTTGAATAAAGAAATTGACGAAACTTCAGAATATGGAAAAATCTCTGATGCTCTTGGATTGGCAGGATCATGGACCTCCACGTAAAACCAAACATATTTAAACTAATAGAAAAGAAACTGGGAAAGAGCCTGGAAGTCATGGTCACGGGGGGAATTTTCCTAAACAGAACACCAATGATTTATTCTTTTAGATCAAGAATTGACAAATGACACCTCATACAATAGAAAGATACTGTAAAGCAAAGGACCTTGTCAATGTGACTAAATGCAAACTAACAAATTGGGAAAAGCTCTTTACCAACCATATTTCAAACAAAAGGAAATATCTAGGATTAAGACACCAGAAAGCGAAATATTCTTATTTAAAACAGGTTGTAGACCTAACAAAAGAATTTTCACCTGAGGGATATAGAATGGGTGAGAAGCAGCCAAAGAAATGTTCAACAATCTTAGTTATCAGGGAAAAGCAAATCAAAACAATCTTGAAATTTCAACTCCCATATTTCAGAATGACTAACATCAAAAATCCAGTAGATAAGAGATGCTGACTCTTAAGATGTATAAAAAGAGGAATACTTCTCAACTGCTTGTGGGTCACAATTTGGTACAATAACTCTGAAAAATCAGTCTTAAATCTCATCAAAAACTTGCACATGATTCTACTAGAGTACCCTGCTCTACTAGAGTACCCTGCTATACCAGTTCTGGGCATATAATCGGAAGATTCCCAAGCACTTAATAAGGTCACATGTTTCATTATGTTCATAACAGTCGAGTTTATTATAGCCAGAAGCTGGAAAGAACACAGAAGTCCCCCAACAGAGTAATGGATACAGAAACTATTGCAAATATATCTATCCACAATGGAGCACCATTCAGCTATTTGAAAGAATGAATTCTTGACGTTTTCCAGCAATTGGATAGAAATGGAAATACGATCCTGAGTATGGTAACCCAATCACAAAAGAACACACTCACTGACAAATGGATATTTGCTCAGGAGCTTGGAACTCCCAAGAAACAATTCACATCTAAAATTAACCTCAAATGTAAAAGTAAGTAAAGTATGTAAAGGACATGTATTCATTGCATTAGTAAGGAATATACATACATCAAAAATGCTGAGCTAAATTATTTTTGCTTTTGTATATTTTAGAAGCAATTGCAACATATTTTTCCACATATACTATAGGTATCTTAAATTAAAATGAACACAATGTTAAATATATTTCATCACTAATATTTTCAGGATGTGCTAAAAACAGTCAAACTAACAGGATGAGAAAAGAACACTCCCAATGATTAATGGTCTTACAAAAAAAATCCTTCCACGTATTTTCATATCTGAATCAATACAACTATGGAATAATCCTTGGGTGGTCTGTTTCTGATTGATTTATTATTAAATGTGAAAGTGTGAGAATCTCAACTTTTTTCCAGAAATTTCATAAAATTCTGGTTCTTATTTACAAGTAACATATTTATACTATATAATAAATTTCATTGGTAGTAAAGAAGTATATTTTTTGAATTTTATCACATTTATTTTGTAATCCCTAGCATATTAAAATTCCTCATAAGTCTGCAAAACATTCATTATTTGGGAATATGTCATGTACAGCATTGTTAAATTTTAGAAAATGAGAAAGGAGTGTATACTTTAATTTGTCTTAATTATGTATAAACTTTGATAAAATATATTATTTTCAGCCTTTTGAAAAATTAATTCAAATAATATCACTGGGTGTTTTGAATAAATGTAAGTTGCACAAATGATCATGTGTCCAGTCATATAGTTTGTGTTTTTTCTAGTCTATTCTTTCAAAACAACTTTTTGAAGACTAAAATGACAATGAAGAAAAAGAATTAGTTAAAGTGGTACTATTGAGCATGTTAATTTTGAAAATCTGAAGTGGAAAAATGAGATTACTTTAGAAGGTCAGTTGTGTAAAAAGGTTTCCTGGGGGAAACTAATGAAGAAAGAAATGAGAAATAATTTACTTATGCTACATAAAGCACAGGCAGAAAGATTTTTGCTAATGACATTCTTGAAATCTCTACCTATGACTGAATAGTTTAAATCCATTTGGAGTAACAAAATGTTGATAAATATAGCAAAATATTCTCCAGATGTATGTCCCAATTATTTCTGCTATTGCAAATGGTGGGTTATTTTCAGCAATCTCATTTCAGTCAGGATCACAATGTGAGGCAAGACATATGATAAGGTAAAATCTGTTCCAGTCCAGTGATATTTTGAAGGAGAATATATTTTCAATGGATACTCACTAAATCTTAGATTTGGTTCCTTATATTGCTAACTTTGCAAAGAATCTTTGAGCATATCTTCACTGATCTTCCGTTTGAAGAAAGAGGCACAGCTGAGAATTTGTTTTGGTATGCCTCCAAATTTCTCCTGTTAATTTGTATGCTGCTGCATCCTAGATTTCTATGATAGGTAAGGTTAAAACAGCTGATTAATTGCTAAGCTGACACACTGACCTGGATTGATGGTATAAGTGTGAAGTGTTTGTCAATGGCTCAGTGAAGCATCCTACATAAATAAAAATAAAAATAAATAATAAACTTTTATCCACAAATCCAACACTTCAGAGCATAATCATTGGAAAACATCAACCCAAAGAGGGATAAAACACACTCTACAAAGCAATAAATTAAGCTTCTATTAACAAATCCAAAAGAAGTATATAATTACACAAACATAAAAATTTTATCAAAAGTAACAGGAAGCAACAATCACTATTCCTTCATATCTCACAGCCGTAAAGCACTCTATTCTCCAATAAAAGATATAGACTAACAGACTGACTATGTAAGCAGGACACAACATTTTGCAGCATTTATGGACTGCATCTCAGTGTCAAAGACAAACTCTACCACAGAGTTAAAGGTTGGTAAACAATTTTCCAAACAAGTAGTCCCCAGAATCATGATGGATTATACATTCCAAGTAACAGTGTCTGACTTCAACAACTGACTGTCCTTTTTTGTCCCCGCTAAGGGTTTTCTTTTTTCTGTTTTTTTTTTTTTTTGTTGTTGTTTTTTTTTTTTATTCGATATATTTTTTATTTACATTCCGATTGGTTACCCCTTTGTTAGCCCCCCACTCCCCGAAAGTCCCATAAACCCCCTTTTCTATTCCTATCCTTCCACCCACCCCTTCCCACTTCCCCATTCTACTTTTGACCTATACTGCTTCACTGAGTCTTTCCAGAACAAGGGGCCATTCCTCTGTTACTCTTGTACCTCATTTGATGTGTGGATTATGTTTTGGGTATTCCAGTTTTCTAGGTTAATAACCACTTATTAGTGAGTGCATACCAAGATTCATCTTTTGAGTCTGGGTTAACTCACTTAGTATGATGTTCTCCAGCTCCATCCATTTGCCTAAGAATATCGTGAATTCATTGTTTCTAATGGCTGAATAGTACTCCATAGTGTATATATACAACATTTTTTTCTTGCATCTACTCTTCTGTTGAGGGATACCTGGGTTCTTTCCAGCTTCTGGCTATTATAAATAGGGGCACTATGAACATCGTGGAACATGTATCCTTATTACATGGTGGAGAGTCTTCTGGGTATATGCCCAGGAGTGGAATAGCAGGATCTTCTGGAAGTGAGGTGCCCAGTTTTTGGAGGAACCGCCAGACTGATTTCCAGAGTGGATGACCAATTTGCAACCCCAACAGCAGTGAAGGAGTGTTCCTCTTTCTCCACATCCTCGCCAACACCTGCTGTCTCCTGAATTTTTAATCTTAGCCATTCTGACTGGAGTAAGGTGAAATCTCAGGGTTGTTTTGATTTGCATTTCCCTAATGACTAATGAAGGTGAGCATTTTTAAAGATGTTTCTCTGCCATCTGAAGTTCCTCAGGTGAGAATTCTTTGTTAACTCTGAATCCCATTTTTTAATAGGGTTGATTGATTTTCTGGAGTGTAACTTCTTGAGTTCTTTAAATGAATTGGATATTAGCCCTCTATCTGATGTAGGATTGTTGAAGGTGTTTTCCCAATTTGATGGTTGCCGATTTGTCCTTTTGATGGTGTCCTTTGCCTTACAGAAACTGTAATTTTATGAGGTCCCATTTGTCAATTCATAATCTTAGAGCATACACTATTGGTGTTCTATTCAGAAACTTTCTCCCTGTACCAAAGTCCTCAAGGGTCTTCCTCAGTTTCTTTTGTAATAGCTTCAGAGTGCCTGGCTTTATGTGGAGGTCCTTGATCCATTTGGATTTGAGCTTAGCACAAGGAGACATGGATGGATCAATTCGCATTCTTCTGCATGCTGACCTCCAACAAATGACTCTCCTTAATGGACAGGTCACAGAAACATAAACTGTACAGAAGCACAGTGAAAATAACAGCAGTTTTTTCCAAAGGGATTTAATAGATATCTATAGAACATTTTTCCTAAATAAAAGAATATACCATCTTCTCAGCACACCATGATACCTTCTCAAAAATCGAAAAATAACTGCTCAAAAAACACACCTCAACAGATATAAGTTGATTGAAAGAATTCCATGCATTCTATCAGATCACTATGGAATAAGGGTTATCTTCAATAGCAACAAAAACAATTGAAAACAAAGTAAACCTGTAAGCTAAACAATGCTCTACATAATGAGATATTTTTCAAGAAGGAAATAAGGATCGAAATCAAAGACTTTTGTGAATTTAATTTAAATAGAGGCTAAACGTACCCAAAATTATGTGACACAAAGAAAGCAATGCTAAGACAAAAATTCATAGCTCTGAGTAACTCCAAGAAGAAGCTGGAGAGAGCACAGACTACCAGCTTAACCATATTCCAGAAAGTTTTAAAACAGAAAATACTGCACAAAAGAAGAGTATTAGGAAAGAAATCTTTCAACTCAGGGCTGAAGCCAACCAAATAGAAGCAGAAATAACTAGACAAGGATCCAACAAAACCATGAGCAGATTCTTTGATTAAACCAGCAAGATAGAAAACCCTTGTGTATACAAACCCGATGATACAAAGTATCCAAATTAACACAACAAAAATGAAAAGGGATAAAAAACAATGGAAAATGAGGAAATCTAAAAAAAAATTAAACAAAAAATCATCAGATACTACTACAAATTCATATATCAATAAAAGTGGAAAATCTGGATGAAATGAACAATATCCTAGCCAGATACTAAATAGCAAATATAAATTAAGATCAGACAGACCTTCTGAACAGTCCCAAAGCCTCTATAGGAACAGATGCGCTCATTGAAAGCCCCTGTACCAAATGAAAAGACAATACCAGATGGTTTCTTCACAGAATTCTGTCATAACTTCAACATAGACCTAATACCAATACTTAGCAAAATATTCTAATAAATAGAACGAGGCGGAACCCTGCCCAAATTGCTGTGTGAGCCAAAATTACATTGATGCTAAAACCAAATTTTCAACAAATATTCAACCAATTATTCAACAAATAAAAAAAAGAACTTAAGACCACTATCCCTTAAAATATCTATGCAAAAATGCTCAATAAAATATTTGCTACCTGAATCAAGATTATATCAAACTGATTTTACATCCCAATCATGTAGAATTCATCCTTAATCCTTCAAATGCAGAGTTGTTTCAATATATGGAAATCCAACAATGTTATTTAATATATTAACAAACTCAAGGAAAATAATTACAGCGTCTTTTCAATAGATGATTCATAAACCTTAGAAAAAATCAGCATCCCTTCATATTAAAAGGCTTGGATATAACAGGAATTCAAGTCCTATAAATAAACGAGATAATTATAATATAAAGCAAACCAATACCCAACATCAAGCTACAAGGAGAGAAACTTGAAGCAGTTACTCTAAAATAAGTGACTAGACAATGCAGCCCTCTTGCTTTTTCTGTGAACTTATTCAATATAGTATTAGAATTTCTAGTAAGAGCAAATAAAGAAAACAAATGAAGGTCACTAGGATATGAATTCAAAAGAATGAAGTAAAATTGTCATTATTAACTGATGATATGATAGATTACTTAAAGGAACCCTGAAACTCCACCAGAAAATACCTACAGATGATAAACAAATTAAAGAAAATGACTGGTTACCAAATTAACTCAAGCAAATCAGTATTCTTCCAATATTCAAAGGATAAACAGGATGAGAAAGTAATTAGGGAAATGACACACTTTGTGATGGCACAAACAATATAAAGTATCTTGGTTTGATTCTAACTAAGCAAGTGAATGATCTGTATAGCAGGTACTTCAAGGCTCTGAATATAGAAATCAAAGATGATTTTAGAATTTGGAAAAACCTCCCATTCTTGGTTTGGAGAGTATAAGGTCCATTTTTCCAAAAGCCATCTACAGATTTAGTGCAATTCACATTAAAAATATTCCGTCAAAATTATTCAAAAATTTGTAAATCATTTCTTAAATTCTTTTTGAATAACAATAATTCCAATATCAGTAAAACTAATTTCATAAGTTAAAGTAGGTCTAGGGGAATCAGTACTCTGGACCTCAGGCCATACTACAAAGCAATAGTGTTAAATACTGCATGGTAATAGTACTGTGACAGATTGGTAGACCATTCAAGTAGAATTGATGAGCAAGCAACGACCCACACAACTTTGGTCGCTTGATCTTTGACAAAGCGTAAAATTCATGCAGTGGGAAAAAGATAGCCTTTCCATCAAACTGCTGTTCAAGTGAAGGTCAGCATGGAGAAGAATGTGAATACATCGATTCTAATCTCCATTTAATCATCTTAATATGTTCATAGCAGCCCTATTTATAATAGGCAGAAGCTGGAAAGAACCCAGTTATTCCTCAATGGAAAAATAGAATCAAAAAATAAATAAACATAGTAAATGCAATATAAAGCACACTAGTAGCCAACATCAAGCTACATGGAGAGAAACTTGAAGCAATTCCTCTAAAATAAGTGACTAGACAATGCTGACCTCACACTTTCTCTGTTTACTTACTCAATATAGTATTATAAGTCATAGTGGGAGAAATAGGAAAACAAATGGAGGTCACAGGGATAAGAATTCAAAAGAATGAAGTAAAATTGTCACTATTAACAGATAATATGATAGTTTACTTAAGGTCACCAGAAAACTCCACCAGAATACACCTACAGCTGATAAAATTCTTTTGAAAACTGTCTGGTTATCAAATTAATTCTAGCAAATCAGTATTCTTCCAATTAGATAAATGACACACGTTGCAATGGCCACAATCAATATAAAGTACCTAGGTTTGACACTAAGCAAACAAGTGAATGAACTATATGACAGGTACTTCAAGTCTTTGAATATAGAAATCAAAGATGACCTTAGAATTTGGAAAAATCTTCCATCCTCTTGGTGTGTAGAGAATAAGGTCCATCTTGACAAAAGCAGTCTAGAGATTTGATGGGATTTTGTCCCCATGAAAATCCCATCTAAGTTTTCAAAAGTTGGTAAAACATTCCTTAAATGCTTCTGGAATAACAATACTCTCAATATAGGAAAAGCTAATTTCATTAGTAAAAGTAGTTCTAGAGGAATAGGATTCTGGACCTCAGGCCATACTATAAAGCAACAGTGTTAAATACTGCATGGTAATAGCACAGTGACAAATAGGAAGATCAATAGAATAGAATTGATGATCAAACCCACACAACTATGGTCACTTGATCTTTGACTAAGAGTAAAATCCATGCAGTGGGAAAAAGATAGCCTTTCCAACAAACTGTACTGTTCTAGTGAAGGTCAGCATTGAGAAGAATGTGAATACATCGATTCTTATCTCCTTTTAATAAGTTCAAGTCCCAGTAGATCAGGGACCTCCACATAAAATGAGACACTTTGATACTAATAGACAAAAAATTAAGGAAGAGCCTTGAGCTCATAGACTCAGGGAAATTTTCCTAAACAGAACACCAATAGTTTATTCCTTTAGATCAAGAATTAACAAATGATACCACATAAAATTACAAAGTTGCTATAAAGCAAAGAACTCTGTCAATGTTATAAAATGGCAACCAACTAATTGGGAAAAGATATTTATCAACCATATAACTGACCTAGGGAAATATCCAGTATATATGACTCAAGAGAATCAAATAAACCTATTAAAAAGTGGGGTACAGAGCTGACCAAAGAATTTCACAGGAGCAATATAGAATAGCTGAGACGCAGCTAAAAATTGTTGAACCATCCTAATCATCATGGAAATGTGAATCAAAATGACTATGAGATTTTACCCCTAAAATTCAAAATGACTAAGATTAAAAATGTAGGAGATAAGCGGTTCTGGCTAAGATATGGAGACAGAGGAACACTTTTTCGATGCTAGTAGGTAGCAAACTGGTACAACCACTCTGAAAAATCAGTCTGGAGCTTCATCAAAAGCCTGGGTATGATACTACTGGAGAACCCTGATAGACCACTCTTGACATATACCCAAAAGATTCCAAAGCATGTAATAAGGACACATGCTCTGCTATGTTCTTTTTAGGCCTGTTTCTTATAGCTAGAAGCCGAAAAGATCTCAGATGACCTGAAACTGACAAATGGATACAGAAAATGTGACATATATACACAATTGAATATTCCTCAGCCATCAAAAGAGGTGAATTCATTAAATTTTCCAGCAAATGAATAGAGCTGGAAAGTATGATCCTGAGTGAGGGAACCCAATCTCCAAAGAACACACATGGTATGTACTCACTGATAAATAGATATTAACCCAGACGCTTGGAATTCCAAGACGCAATTCACATATAAATTAATCTCAAATTGAAGGAAGGGAAAAATATGGATATTCTGGCCATTCTTAGAGTGGGAACAAAATACCCAAAGAAGCTGAATCAGGGACAAATTGTGCAGCACAGCCTGAAGGAAAAAAAAATAAAAAAACATCCACAGACTACCTAACTTAGAGATCCATCCCATATACAGTTGGAAAACACAAATAAAATTAATGATGCCCACATGCACTTGTTGACTGGAGATGGATAGAGGTGTCACCTGGAATGCTTTGCTAGTGCATGAAAAATGTAGCTTGGGATCATCTCAGCCTGTCATTGAACTGAGCACAGGGTCCCATGTTGGGATTCTAGAGAAAGGACACAAAAATATGAAGGTGTTTGCCTCACAGTAAGAGGAACAATATGATCCCCCCAATACTCCCAGAACACACAATGTAAAAAAAAAAATCAAACAATGAGTAGACATGGCTCCAGAGAAAAAGGCAGCAGAGGATAGACTTGTTGTACATCAAAGGAAGGAGAGGAAATTTGTCCTTGAAAGGTTTGATGGAGCAGTTCAGGGGAATACCAGGACAGCTAAGCTGGAGGTGGTTGATTGCACAAGTGGGGAGGGGAGAGGGTTTCACTACTTTCAGAGGTGGGTCAGAAAGAATAGGCAAAAACCTTTGAAATTTAAATAAATAATGTATTTAACAGAAGAAAAAAGAGAGAAAAATGAAAATTAACGTAAACTTCTATTACAGGCTAAATTTAATCATCATATTGTCGAACACCCTTTATTTATAGAAATTACAAATTTTAAATTATAAAATACTTCTTGCTCTCATACACATATTCAGTACATTCCAATCAAACTAATATGTCATCATCCATAACCAGCTCTTCTATTTTATTACATTTTCTTTATATCATCATTTATTCCTTTTAATCTTTTTAAAGTTTTGTTATTGAAGGCTTAATTTATTTATTATTGTTATTTAAATATCTGTTTATATGTACATGTTTGATAACATGTGTAAAGAAGTAACAGTGAAGTTTTAATTATTCTGAACACGACTGATCAAAATTCATTTACCCTGTGTATCTAAGTGCATGTTTATAAGGTGGGTAAGAACCAATATTGAGAAAGGGTACCTAAGCCTATGTAGGCGTTGGATTATATTTTCTTTATTATTGTAAAGACCATATTGGCCTACAGTTCATAGTGATCTCCTCAGTGAAAAAACTGCACATATCACTTGGACATACTAATTTTTGTCCTTTAGTAACCACACTCACGTATAAAAACCAATTCCTCACATGAGAATTTTATGCAAACTTTACTTAGATGTTTCAATCAACTCATCAGTTAAAAGTTTTGTAAAATCTAAGTGCCACAATATTGGAACTAAGCTTCCATCATAAAAATTTTCAGAGGCATGAAGTTCTTCAATTCACTTCTATTCTGGACAGATTAAAGTAGAGGGCCTTCATTATCTTCCTTATTCCCTATCTTTATGGTACAGTAGTTGTGAGATGTTACGGATCAGTCTCTCAGGGAAAATTAAAGAGAGCTTAAATTATTGGTTCAAGACCATGTTTCTTCTAGTGACAATCATGGTGCCATGGAGTTTTCTGGTGAGCCCATAGGGTTTCCATGGTCTAGGTTAACTCACGACATATTACAAGAGGGCAGAGTGGCATACCATGGTTTGATGAATACCATGGTATGACATGGGAAGAAGAATACTCACTTTTCCTCTGAGCCTGTGTAATGGTCCTTAATGAGAGGCATAGAACTTGCTTGTCCATACAATGTATTTATCATTGGAATGGATACACTGGCTTACTCATTGTGAACATGACATTAAACCCATTTTGGAGAAACAAATCCCCAGCAATGGAAGTTTATAGATTTAAGTCCATGTAGTGGCTATTCCTGGTTGTCAACTTGACTATATCTGGATTGAACTACAGTCTAGAATTGGAAGGGTCACAAATGATCCTTATTTGGAGACTTAGAGATATAAGTTTCTGACCTGGATCTTGGTATAGAGATCTTGAAGCATAGTGGCTAAGGAAAGGAGATCACCGATTTAAAGATCATTTGGGATTAAAGGCATAGATACACATAACTTTAATCTGGGCCACACCCTCTACTGGAGAACTACAGCTTTTAATCTGGGCCACACCCTCTGTTAGAGATGTACAGTCTTTAATCTTGACTACATCCTCTGCTGGAGATATATAAGGACATTGGAAGAAGGAAGATTTACTCTCTCTCACTCTTCCTTGCCTGCTTGCCTTGTGGGACTGACAAACTGCTAGATCTTTCTACTTCCATCCACAGCTTCTGCTGACCATTTTTGAAGAGTTGGACTATAGGCTGTAAGTAATAGACAAATTCCCTAACTATATAGAGACTGCCCATATGTTCTGTGACTCTAGAGAACCCAAACTTGAAAGCTTTGGAGTATGATAAACTATGACAACACCTGCAGTCTGGTACATACAGAGAAATCATACAGCTAGATTGGCTTTTTGTACAGTTTTAAGAACTTTTCTCTCAGTGTCCAAATCTTCATTTATATTTTATCTTTGACTTTGTTTAGTGAGAGCTGTTATTTGAGACCATCAATTGAATTTTAAACTACATGTAATAAACTCAGATATTTTAGCCTGTAAAACATCGTATTGATTACTGGATTAATCAAGGTGAGTGAAGCGATGAGTCATATTTTATCATATTTAGATGGTTGGTGACTACAGAATTACCAAAATTTACTAAAAAAGTTAATAATCTGTTTTGGCAGAACTGTATTTTTCCTATGTGGATCAGATGTGTTTATCCTTGCTGGATATCTCTATACTTCAGAGGATAGTGAAACTTGAACACTTCTGCAACAAGGTCCTGAGGCTAAATCAGAGGTAGAAAGAAAATATCCCTAGATTTCTGCTACTATATTGATGGGTTGGCTTATCTTTTCATCCATTCACAGCTTTTGCTAGTTAACATATTTACATCCAGAACTCAAAAACACACAAAGACACACTCACACCCCGAATACCTAGACACTACGCCCAGAAAGAAGGAGTACAAAGGGAGGATTCCATGGTTCCACATATTTAGCCAAGGATGACATTGTTTGTTAACTATGTGAGATGTTACCCTTGGTTCCAAGAAGGCTGGAAGCCCCAAGTAGTAAAAGTGAGGTAGGGAGGAAGTACTAGTTGACTAGGTATATGAAAACGCTCATAGAAATAGGAGAGGGGACATGGGATAGAGATAACTTTTATGGTTATTGCTGGATATATGCTTACTTTAGAAATGTAAATAAAGAAAGGAGATATTCAATGGAATAATATGGCAGGAGAGAAAATAAACACGTCACATTCCCATTGTATGAAAATTGAAAAAACCCTGTTGCCAAGAGCTCTAGCTTTGAGTGTAAGATAATTTCTATAACTGTGTATCGGTAGAGTCCTGAGAAAAATAGCACTTCAGAACCAAACAGTACAGGGCTAGCCTTAGCAGAAAAGTAAAGGCACTCTATGTGATATAAGTATTCCCCTATGTGAACACTCCACTGTCTCTTTAAGAACTCTTGCTATCTGCTGTGATGTCACCTGTGTTGTAACAATGTCACCTGTTCCTATGCATCATTGAGTCTCAACAGGGTTCAACCATATCAATGTTGTCAAGGGAGACGTCTCTACAAGAAGAGAGAGACAGGAATACAAGAAATATCAAGAAAGTGTAAGACAACATGCAGGAGTCTACTGGCTTTCCAGCATGTCCAATGATGAAAGCTCCGACAACAATCCTATCAAACCAATGGATTTCTATTCCTCTACTACCCTCCGATCTCCAAGGGCCTCCAGCTCTAGTATTGTCTCTTTGTCCCCAAAGGCCAATACCCTTGTATTACCTGAATGTCTTCAAATGCCTCCAGATTCACAACTGCCTCAATATCACCAAAGACCACAAATGGTTCCATTAATCGATGGTCAACAATTGTCTCCCAGATCGACAGTGAATCAAGGCTTTCAGGTTTTAGTCTCTCCATTCGTTCAACTTGCGGGTAATGTAGTCTGTTCAAGAGCACATGTTCCCCGAAAGACTTCTGTAAGACCTCAGAGAAGGCGGACCAGGTATAGCACAGAACATAAGAATAAGCTGGAGAAATTCTTCTTGGAAATTTCCAAGTATCCTTCCATTGAACAACGTAAGGAACTGGCAGAAAACATTTGTGTGACAGAATTCCAGCTTCGGATATGGTTTAAGAACCGCAGGTGTAGATACTTTAGGGAACATCCCAATGAGCGTGGGTCAATACCTGGGAACCCAAGTGGAAGAGCTCAAACTCACTTCCTCAGCAATGAAGATCATGCCCCCGTGAATGCCGTGGCCACTCATTATCCTATGTCCCAAAGCTCAGCTGATGTAAGCTCCCTTCTCCAACACGGTGCCTCCAATATCTTCATTTTCATTTGACATTCTTAAGGCAGTGGAACATTCTGGATGTGCTGATGGCTGCAAATAACCAGACAAGAGCCACCACAGCCCATTTCAATTAACCATATCCATGGACTCAGTTCAGAGGGATGCTATTGAAGACACATCTTAATCGCATTAAGAGATATGTTATAGCAATAGATAAAGCTTTCCAACTCAACCACCTTCAAACATAGAAGTACAAATCACTCAAAACAATCAGATTTTTAAAATTATGGAGACTAATATACTATTATTACCAGAATAGTTCTGTGTTCAAGATCTATAAATATTTGACACATTGAAACTGTGCAGTTATGAATTTGCCCAAACCTACTTATCATGAAGATATTTCTGGAAATCCTTCTGTCTGCTTTGTTTCTTTTATATATTACTTTAGTTAATTTTATGTTTTTAAATACATGAGCAATTATGATACTGGAATGAGGGCACTGAAATTCATCAATTAAATAACTGAACTATATTGCATAGCCTTTGATATTTACCCAATCCCACATTGTGCCTTATAATCCTTAACTATATTCCTCCATTCATGTCTTCTCTATCCAATTTTAAACACAGTTTCAAACTCTCTGTCTCTCTTTCAATGTCTCGCTGTCTGTCTCTCTCTGTCTGTCTCTCTATGCCTCTGTCTCTCTGTCTCCCTCTTTCTCTGTCTCCTGTCTCTTTCTTATTCTCTCTCTTCCCCTTTCTCTCTACGCCTCTCTCTGATCTCAATCTCTTTTTTATACTAGTTTCCATTTTGCTTTGTGATATACATTTTCCTGAATGTACATGCTCCCATAATCTGACATTGGGTGTTCCATGTTAGGAAAAATAACTTATTCTTTTGCACACTTCTAAGGTTCATAGAGTTTTGAATTGTCTGAAACCCATTTTAATAAGCACCACATGATGTGTACGTTGTTCCTAGAAAATGTGTAATATCTGTTTCTTTGGGAATAGTTACCCAGGTTTATAGAAAACAGAAAAAAGAAATGATGTTCATTGTGGGCCAAGACCTGAAGTATATGCTAATGATAACATAATAAAAAGACTTCTTCCACCATTCCAGTGAGAGAGCACAGGCAAACAGAGTAATATCCACCTGATATTCTTCAGTGGAATTCTTTCTGGAAACAGTTTTAGAACTGCTATAAATTTCAAGGACATACAATCTGTAATAATATAAGGCTTGTTGACAGGGACTTTTGTTATAGCTCCAATGGGTGGAGAAGACAGGAAAGTACATCTGCTGGAGCGCCTTTCTGGATATGTATGGAATATATGAGGGGGTTGAAAGTGCCATTTAAGATATCAACTCCGGACTTTTTAAAACATTAGCACCCATAAATTATGGTAGATACTTCGTTTACACCATATAGTAAATCACCTGGTCTATGTGAATTAACAGAGACACAGAAATTACTAATATTAAAGACATTAGAAACTAGATTAAAATAGTACTAGGTCCCAAAACACATTTTTCCTCTTAGTACCTGTTAATAGCTTTATACTGCCCATGCTTTACTCACTTGGAATCTTCTGTAAAGTGGTTGTTTGCTCTAGTAAATCTTATCAGATGGATAGATTGAACTAGCTTCTTCTACTAGTGCCATCCTCTGTATACAATATTTTAAAATCAGTATTTCATAGACTAAACTGTCTTTATTAGATTATGGGCACTAAAGCTTATCTATTTTCTGCAACATAGCTAAATATTCAAAGTCTTTAAATTATTTTCTCAGCCATACCAAGGGACCAATTTCAGGATTGCCAAGCCAGTAACTTCACATGATACAGCCTGTCCAATAATTGTAGAAGATGAATGGGGTTATAGGCATGTAGTGTAATTCTGTGGTAGAGTATTTCCCTAGTATGAGCCTTTCCTCAGAAACAGATTGAGATCTAGTGACATTCAAGGAGGTAAAATAAGCTCAATTACATATGAATCAGACTAAAACAAAATGAATATTCCTATAAATAAATTTAAGTCACTCTAAGTTACAGCCACCTCATCGCATGCTCCATGCTTTCCAACTTTCCTTGTGTATAATTATTAGGAGAAACCATCAATATTCCACCATCAATCTTGGGTGGAATGATCAGTAAAGATTCAATAAAGCATGTGTATATATATATATATGATTTATTATCAATTATATTATCAATGCATGCATATTTAGAGATATACATATCCAGAAATGTGCAGTCAGAGAGAGATAAAGAAGTGAGCAAAGACAAAATACAGCGAGAATAATGCAAATTTAAATACAGATATGTTTTGAAAATCATAAAAACTTATAACTTATGAACTCCTTGACAAAATAATTCAAATAATGTGATTGTCAGTAAGTATTGGTACTTGCTGCCAGGTCTAAAATCAGATCTACTTCTCAGACCCACAAGTTGAGGTGAAGAAAATTCCTATGGACTAAGTATTTTATGTGTGTTTATGTATGTGTGTGTCTGTGTGTGTCTCTGTGTGTGTGTTTGTGTATCTTTGTGTGTGTTTATGTGCACGTCCCTTCATAAAACTACCATATTTATTTACAAATTATCATCCCTGCATCCCTGGGATTAAGACAACTTGATCACGTTGAATGATCATTTGATGTGTTCTTGGATTCAGTTGGCAAGAATTAAATTGAGTATTTTTGCATGAACATTTATAATGGAAATTGGTGTGAAGCTGCATCTCGTAATATGTGGGATGATATACCCAGAGCTTTGAGTGAATACTTATTTTGTGACTCATGTGTATAGCATGGATTCTATGACATTACAAGTGGGTAGAAGATGGCCATAAATAGCACCAAGTTTAGAATAGTTGATTACTTTATGACCTTAAGTCAACTAATGTTTATTACTGTCTCTATCTCTGACACAGAAAGGGACATCTAAATTTACCTTTCATAGTAGATGAGATATGATTATACAATACATACAGGGTAATATCATATAAAGTTTGTCTCCATTTCCATCATTGTACTGGGGAGACTCTAATTCTTGATAAGACTTAATCAACTGTGTTTCATCAACATAGTGTCTGACGAATTAGTACATACCACCAGATTGTTAGTCTTTTTCTACTGGCATGTATTCAGTGTGTCAACAGTATCATATATTGTCTTGCAAAACATACTGAGTGTGACATAAATGTCTCTCCATTTACATTTAGAAAGCTCAAAATTTACTGTCTGGTAAGAACTCTCTTCTTCACCCTCAAGAATCATTCCTTGGTTTGCCAAATCACAGTGCATCCACTACATCCTCTGGCATTATTCCCAGGAATAGAAGGCCATAAAGAGTTAGGTATGGAACAAGAGATAGAGAGGAAGAGAAAGAGAGAGAGAGAGAGAGAGAGAGAGAGAGAGAGAGAGAGAGAGAGAGAGAGAGAGAGAGAGTATGTTCCAGAAATGCAAATGTTGCATGTCTGTGACATTATCTCAGAAGATGGATTTTTTTTTTTTTTGGAATTTCATGTGTCTACTGGAGATGAAGGGAAGGCAGGAGATGTCCTGCTTCCTCTCTGGATCCTATTGGAGATATCCTTTGCTCTTGTTATGATATCTGGTCTTTTTGAGACTTCAAGTTCTCTTCTCTCTGTGTCTATTGACTGTCCTTTGTGCACCATATGTCTGTCCATATATCTGTCATTTTATGTTTGTTCTTGTTGTGTAAATGATTAATTGTTATGTGTTTCGTGTTAAAAAAAAATTGTTAAAACTTTATGTGCTGGATGTCCACGTTTTGATTTAGTTATCTTGTTTAAAGGGCATTTTCAATTAGCATAAGAGAAACACTTACGTTACCCTACACTATGGCTGGGAGTCAAGTACAACTAGCAAAATTATGCTTGGGGTTAACAATTTAGACAAGCAAATCTTTTTTTTTTTTTTTCATTTCTTTTTACATATTTTTTTTTTACGTTTTATTCGATATATTTTTTTTTATTTACATTTCAAATGATTTCCCCTTTTCTGGTCCCCAACTCCCTGAAAGTCACATAAGCCCCCCTCCCTCCTTCTGTTCTCCCACCCATCCCTTCTTACTTTCCTATTCTGGTTTTTTCTTATACTGCTACACTGACTTTTTCCAGAAACAGGTGCCACTCCTTCGTTCTTCTTGTACCTCATTTAATGTGTGGAATATATTTTGGGTATTCCAGTTTTCCAGGCTAATATCCACTTCTTAGTGAGTGCATACCATTATTGATCTTTGGAGACTGGGTTACATCACTTAGTATGATGTTTTCCAGCTCCATCCATTTGCCTAAGAATTTCATGAATTCATTGTTTCTAATGGCTGAATAGTACTCCATTGTGTATACATATACCACTTTTTTGGTATCCATTCTTCTGTTGAGGGACACCTTGTTTCTTTTCTGCTTTTGGCTATTATAAATAGGGCTGCTATGTACATATTGGAGCATATATCCTTATTACCTGCTGGAGAATCCTCTGGGTATATGCCCAAGAATGGTATAACAGGATCTTTTGGAAGTGACATGCCCAGTTTTCTGAGGAACCACCAGACTGATTTCCAGAGTGGTTGTACTAATTTGCAAACCCACCAGCAGTGGAGGAGTGTTCCTCTTTCTCCACATCCTCGCCAAAACATGCTGTCTCCTGAGTTTTCAATCTGAGCCATTCTCTGGTGTAAGGTGAAATATCAGGTTTGTTTTGATTTGCATTTCCCTGATGACTAGTGAAGTTGACCATTTTTAAAGATGTTTCTCAGCCATCCGAATGAGATGAGAAACTTCAAGTGAGAATTCTTTGTTTAATTCTGTACCCCATTTTTAATAGGGTTATTTGGTTTTCTGGGGTCTAGCTTCTTGAGTTCTTTTTATATATTGAATATTAGCCCTCTATCTGATATAGGTTTGGTGAAGAACTTTTCCCAATAGTTGGTTGCCAATTTGTCCTTTTGATGGTGTTCTTTGCTTTACAGAAACTTTGTAATTTTATCAGGTCCCATTTGTCAATTTTTGATCTTAGAGTATATGCTATTGGTGATCTGTTAAGAAAATTTCCCCCTGTACCGATGTCTTCAAGGGTCTTCCCCAGTTTCTTTTCTATTAGCTTCAGAGAGTCTGGCTTTATGTGGAGTTCCTTGATCCATTTGGAGTTGAGCTTAGTACAAGGAGAAAAGGATGGATCAATTTGCATTCTTCTGCATGCTGACCTCCAGTTGAATCAGCACCATTTGCTGAAAAGGCTATCATTTTTTCATTGGATGTTTTTCAGCCCCTTCGTCGAGGATCAAGTGGCCATAGGTGTGTGGGTTCATGTCTGGATCTTCAAACCTGTTCCATTGATCTGCCTGTCTGTCACTGTACCAATACCAGGCAGTTTTTTAACACTATTACTCTGTAGTATTGCTAGAGGTCAGGGATACTGATGCCCCAGAATTTCTTTGTTGCTGAGAATAGTTTTAGCTATACTGTTTTTTTTTTTTTCCAGATGATTAAGTTGTGGTTTTGATGGGTATTGCTTTGAATCTGTATATTGCTTTGGGCAAAATAGCCATTTTAACTATATTAATTCTGCTGATCCATGAGCATAGAAGATTTTTCCATTTTTGAGATCATCCTCTATTTCCTTCTTCAGAGTCTTGAATTTCTTGTCATATAGATCTTTCACATGTTTGGTAAGAGTCACCCCAAAGTACTTTATACGGTTTTGGCTATTGTGAAGGGTGTCAGGTCCAGAATTTCTTTCTCAGCCTGCTTATCTCATGCAGAATCTAAGAGAAGACAAATGTCAGCCAAGACTACTATACCCAGCAAAACACCCATTCACAATAGATGGAGAAACCAAGATATTCTATGACACAACCAAATTTACACAATATCTTTCTACAAACCCAGCTCTACAAAAAATTATAGGGGGAAAACTCCAATATGAGGAGGGAAATGACACACTGGATAAAGTTACCTTCTTTCATCAAACCCAAAAGAAGATAGCAACTCAAATATAAAAATAACATTGAAAATGACAGGAAGTAATAATCACTACTCCTTAATACCTCTTAACGTCAATTGACTCAACTACGCAAATAAAAAGACATAGACTAACAGACTGGATAAGGAAACAGGACCCTTCATTTTCCTGCATACAGGAAACACACCTCATTATCAAAGACAAAAACTACCTTAGAGTAAAAGGCTGGCAGACAATTTTACAAGACAATGGTCTCAGGAAACAAGCCGGTGTAGCCATTCTAATATCAGATAAAATTGACTTTCAACCTAAAATCATCAAAAGAGATAGAGAAGGATACTTCTCGCTGGTCAAAGGAAAAATCCACCAAGAATAACTTGCAATTCTGAACATCTGTGCACCAAATGCAAGGGTACCCTCACTCATAAAAGAAACTTTACTAAAACCCAAAGCACACATTTCACCTAACACAATAATTGTGGGAGACTTCAACATTTCACTCTCCTCAATGGACTGATCAGGAAAACAGAAACTAAAAAGGGACACATTAAAACTACTTGAAGCTTTAGACCAATTGGATTGACTGATATTTATACAACATTTCACCCTAAAACAAAAGAATATACCTTTTTCTCAGCACCTCATGGTACTTTCTCCAAAATCGACAATATAGTTGGTCAGAAGACAGACCTCAACAATTATAAAATGATCGAACTAATCTGACTATGGAGTACGAGTGTTCTTCATTGGCAACCAAAACAAAAGAAAGCCCACATACACATGGAGGCTGAACAATAATCTACTCAATGACACCTTGGCCAAAGAAGAAATAAAGAAAGAAATCAGAGACTTTTTAGAATTTAATGAAAATGAAGGCACAACATGCCCAAATCTTTGGGACGCAATGAAAGCAGTGCTAAGAGTCACATTTTTTTTTTGTTTTAAATTCTTCTATTCAAGGTTATCTAGATTATTTCCAGCATAATGTCTGTGACATAAGATGAAGCCCCTGTCACTGTTTTGAGAGAAAGATAAATAAATTTAGATGTTCTGAAGATGTACATGAACCAACCACAATTGTTAAAAAAAGAAAAAAAGTGACAAAGATGATGTGTAAAGACATTCTCTTATACTCCTAGATTGGCATATAGTACAACTGTTATTATAGATGACTCCACAAGAAAACAATAGACTCATATGTAAAGACCAACAACCCAATATAAGTCAATATATTATCGTACCTTATTGAAGGGGAGAATGAGGGATTTTAACAGCCAGAGATGTCAAGAATATAAAAATCAAAGCTAAAGAATCAACCTTACTCTGGTAATAGTGGTTCACATTGACTGTTACAAAATTCAATGCATCTCTTTGGATACCTTTCTTATTTATGTTATAGTTTCTGTTTATATTGGTTCCAGATCAGAGGGAATAGGTACTGTTCCTTATCCTTTTGCTTTTTTAATATCCATGTCTACCTAATAGGTTTTCTAACCTAGCATCCATAGGAAGAAAGCTGAATAGATTCATTGCAACTTTATCACTAGTAGGCATATTTTTTTTAATGTAGACAAATGGCTGGGGTAGTGTATGGTTAATGCCATATAAATATAAATATATTACATGAAAAAATGACAAAATGTCAGCATATAGGGATATAAAAATGAACTGTGTTCACTGTTAGTCTCTATTTTAAAAACGAGAAAAAAAACTCACAACTTACGAAGTTTTTTTTTTTTTTTTTCATAATGTTCTAGTATGGTTTTCTATATTATCTTACTCTGAAGGGTTTTTAGTTATATCTTTAGCTCAATACAGGATACTATATAAATCAATAAATCTTTAAAATGGCCTTGTTCTAGCAATATCTCAATGAGACTAGTGACCTCTCTCCTATGGAAAATATATGTTGTGCCTATAATTTCATTAAATTTTAAGAAATCTTTGATTTCTTTCTTTATTTCTTCCTTGACCAAGGTATCATTGAGTAGAGTATTGTTCAGTTTCCATGTGTATGTGGGCTTTCTGTTGCTTTTACTGTTACTAAAGACCACTTTTACTCCATAGTGATATAACTGGAGGTATGGGATTATTTCAATCTTCCTATATTTGTTGAGGTCTGTCTTGTGACCAACTATATGATCTATTTTGGAGAAGGTAGCATGAGGTGCTGAGAAAAAGGTATATTCTTTTGCTTTGGGAAAAAAAGTTCTATATATATCTGTTAACTCCAATTGGTTCAACGCTTCAATTAGTTTCATTGTCTCCCTGTTTAATTTCTGTTTTTCTGATCGGTCCATTGGTGAAAGTGGAGTGTTGAAGTCACCCACAATTATTGTGTTAGGTGCCATGTGTACGTTGAGCTTTAGTAAAGTTTCTTTTATGAATGTGGGCACCCTTGTATTTGGGACCTAGATGTTCAGGATTGAGAGTTCTTCTTTTTGTGTTTTTCCTTTGACCTGCAGGTAGTGACCTTCCATGTCTCTTTTGATGACATAAGGTTGAAAGTTAATTTTATCTGAAATTAGAATGGCAACGCCGGCTTGTTTCCTGGGACCATTGGCTTGTAGAATTGTCTTCCAGCCTTTTAGTGTAAGGTCGTTTTTGTCTTTGCCATTGAGGTGTGTTTCCTGTATGCAGCAAAATGTAGGGTCCTGTCTACCTAACCAGTCTGTTAGTCTATGTCTTTTTATTGGGGAATTGAGTCCATTGATGTTAAGAGATATCAAGGAGTAGTGGTTATTGCTTCCTAACATTTTTGATTCTATATGTGTGTGGTTATCCTCTTTGGGTTTGATGAAAGAAGCTTAATATCCTGCTCTTTCCAGGGTATAGTTTCCCTCGTTATAATGGTGCTTTCCCCCTACTATCCTTTATAGGGCTGGGTTTGAAGAAAGATATTGTGTAAATTTGGTTTTGTCATGAAATATCTAGGTTTCTTCATCTATAGTAATTGAGTGTTTTGCTGGGTATAATAGTCTCGGCTGGCATTTGTGTTCTCTTAGAGTCTGCATGAGCTCTGCGCAGGATCTTCTAGCTTTCATGGTCTCTGGTGAGAAATCTGGTGTAATTCTGATAGGTCTTCCTTTATATGTTACTTGCCCTTTTTCTCTTACTGCCCTAAGTATTCTTTCTTTGTTTAGTACATTTGGGGTTTTGATTATTATGTAACAGGAGGTATTTCTGTTCTGGTCCTGTCTGTTTAGAGTTCTGTAGGCTTCTTGTATATTCATGGGCATCTCTCTCTTTAGGTTAGGGAAGTTTTCTTCCACAATTTTATTGAAGATATTTGCTGGCCCTTTAAGTTGTAAATCTTCTCTCTCATCTATGCCTATAATCCTTAGGTTTGGTTTTCTCATTGTTTCCTGGATTGCCTGGATATTTTGGGTTACAAGCTTTTTGCATTTTGCAGTTTCTTTAACTGCTGAGTCCATGGTTTCTATGGTATCTTCAGCATCTGAGATTCTTCTATCTCTTGTATTCTGTTGTTGAAATTCGCATCTATGTCCCCTGATTTCTTCCCAAGGTTCTCTATCTCCAAAGTTTTCTCCCTTTGAGTTTTCTTAGTTGTTTCTACTTCTGATTTTAGACCCTGGATTGTTTTGCTTACCTCCTTCACTTTCTTGTTTTTGCTTTCTTGTAATTCTTTAAGAGATTGCTGTGTTTCCTATTTCATGACCTCAGCTTGTTGACAAAGTTCTCCTCTATACAGGAGAACCTTGATCAACAGGCAGAAGTCATGAAAGAGGAAACACTGAAATCGTTTAAAGAATTATAGGAAAACACAAACAAACAAATGACAGAACTGAACAAAAATTTCCATATTGATTTCCCATGTAGGTATCTCAGGGTGCAATCCTATCAGCAATGGGTGAGTGTTCTTTCTCTACATCATTGGCAGCAAAAGCTTTTAGGTGCAATTTTGATATTAGGCATTCTGATAGTTTTTGGATTTTTAAAAAAAGCATTTCATTTATTTACATTCTAGACATTGCCTGCCATCTTATTCCTGACGCGAAATTATATTTTGTCTTGACCACTTCAGTACAAGCTTTATTATATGGTCACCAAATGATAACCACTGTGAGATGGCCTCTCTTGTATTAAATCTGGGAGAACTGCTGTGTGGTATTCATTTTATAGAGCCCAGAATGAGCTCTATATAAATGTCACCAAATTTGAGTCATCACAAATTAATTTTTATAAAGAGCCAACAACATAATAGAGATCTAATTACTGAAAACCAACATAAAAGATCTCTTAATTTTCATAACCTCCTAATTCAGATCATTAATAATTTATCAACATATTTTGGACATCACAACAGTGGCCAAGAATTAGGAGTCATTATTTATCCCAATGTGATCTCTATAAACATATACAACCCTGTGTTGAAACACTACCTAGAAATAAAACAGTCTGTCATACTTAAGCTGTAGTGTGACTATCAATAATTGATTATTATGCACTGTCTATTAAATGGTAGCCAACACTCCACTGATTGGACCATCTGACAGTGACATGCATTGTTACCATTATAATCATTGGTATATTACAATTTCTAAACAGTGACAATCATTCAAAAGATGAGCTCTCAACCATAATTACATTGTGGACATCAGAATGTGAAAATATTTAGTGAGCATGCCTCATTGACTACAAAACCAGTTTCAGACCACAGTATACCACAGACAATGATCACCACACAGAGACGACTACACTGTGACCATACACAGTGACTTATCACAAGTGTCCATCACTCAGTGGATATCAATACAATCCACACCAGAATACACACACAGACACACACAGACAGACACACACACGCACAGATACACATACATGTGTGTGTGTGTTTATCTTAATATGTCCAAAAAATTTTTAAACACTAATCATCAATTAAAAGAAGATAATCTCAGAAATTTCTCTTTGAGATTTTGAAATGTACATCTTATTCTATGGGTTTCTATTTCCTATCTCTCTCTCACACACACTCAGAGATACAGAACTGTGTATGAATTTCTTGAACATTTTCAATTGTTAATTTGCTTGAAATATATTCACAAGACTTCCAATGATCTTCCAATATCATGAATAGAAAATAAAATCTTAAGCCAGGCAATGGTGGTGCACGCCTGCAATCCAAGCACCCTAGGAGACACAAGCAGGAGATTTCAGATTTCGAGGCCAGCCTGGTCCACAGAGTGAGTTCCAGAACAACCAGGGCAATACAGTTAAACCCTGTCTCCAAGAAAACTAACAAACAAGCAAGCAAAGTAAGATCTTTTATCTAATTTATCTTGAGTTATCATGAACGTAAATTATATTCTATTGTTTACAGCCTGGGAAACCACAAATCATTAAGACTGGAAAGATTGTAGAGCACATTAGATTGAAAACTTTTCTGTGAAATTTTACTTTTTGTATTAATCACTGTTAATTCACACTTGAATTTTGAAATCAGTTCCAAATTTCTATATTTATAGTAGAATAACTATTGAATTCACAATCCACAATAAGATCTGTTCTAAATTATTTATGTATTTTGAAATGAGAATAATTTTTAGGAGTATACTTAGTTGTGAAAATCACATAGTTTGCTAGATGACAGCATTCTTATATTTAAAGTGACAGTATGAATTTAAATCAGTGGTGTCCAGGGCATCTAAAACTACACTGAAACTTCTTAATACATTTGAGCATAAATGTATATATATGTGTGTGTGTGTGTGTGTGTGTGTGTGTGTGTGTGTGTGTGTGTGTATGTGTATGTGTATATGTATATATACATGTATATGAATATAAAATTCTTATATGTGTATGTATATATACATATATGTGTATATAAATTAAATTTACATGCAATATATGTACATTATATATAAATGTAAATATACATTTAAATATATAACATTAAATTAAATATGTTTAAATATAAGAAAAATTAAATAATTATAAAAGATGAAATGCTGTTATAAAGAAGAGGTAATTGAACATCTAAAGGAGTTAAGGAGGATGTCACATTAATCTGATTTGAATATATTGAATATATGTATGAGAGTGAATGATTTTGTATTTTACAGTTTGTAATTTGTAAAAAATTATGTTTGACAACATAAATTCACTAAAATTTTCTTAACTATTATAGAAGGTTATGTCTAATTTCTTATAATCACTAAAAAATAATAAAAATTTGAAGCTACTAATATGCAGAATTTCTCCTAATGCTTTTTCTTCATTAGCTGCTAAGTAAGTCTTATTAAAATTTCAGACCACTCACAAACACTTCACTCATATATCAGCAGTGTAAATCAGAGTCAGAATAACAAACAAGAATCATCTGTGGTAGCACAACCTAGAAGATACTGCCAGGACTCAGCCTCAGTACAGGTTAGCATGAGGAATTATAAAGAGCATCTATAGATAATCTCAGCTGAGCTTCTCTCTGCAAAGTGAAAATAAGTGAAGATATGAGACCTGTTATGTTTGCACAGCTTTCTCTATAAGCAATGCTATCTAAGGTTTAGTGAGTAAACTTTGATGTGTTTTGATTCTCCCTCCAAATATCATGTGTACTCCACAGGTTTTCATCAACACATGTATTACCTCAGCATGTGAACGTGAACAATATGACATTGCTGCCAAGAACCCATCATATGCCGAAAGAGAAACAATTTGACACATCTCCAGAAATATTCTTAATGTATTTCTGGTTATGGTATCCATGCAAATGCATGTCAACTGTTCAATGTAAAGTGGAAAAATTATAAGCCAAGAATCCTGTCTTACATTCTTCCTTTAATCTAATATCACTTCACCTCTCTATCATCACGTGCTAACATCAGTTTTCTGTATCTTCATGTGTTTGTTCCAGCAAAACACCTTCCAGTCCAACTGATTTTCTAAAGAACCTTTAAAATACAACTGCAAGTTTAAAAATATGGATACTCTATAGTACAAGTTTGTGTGTTCCTATTAAACATCCTATTTTTCTTCTTCACAGATTTCTAACTGAAAGATAAGACTAGCATCAAATTATACACTAGGACTTGACAAGTGATCAGATCTACAAAATTATTACATATATTGAAAACATCCTATGAGATTATACGACTTAATTTTTCAAATTGCTGTACATAATGTATCTTATTCAAATTTTTTTATAGAATTAAGAAAAATTGAAGTGTACAATCCATTGATATTTTGTACCTCAACAAAAGTTGCATCTGAATCTTCCAAAACACAGAATTGTTTTCTAGACATATTTGCATGCTAAATTATTTAAATGAAATTAACTATGATAGTGAGTAAAAATTAATTTGATAAAATAAATATTTGATTCCCATATCACAATGAAAATGTAATTTAATTAATATTGAAAATGTTTAAAAAACCGAACATTTTGACACTGCAGAAAAAAGTGATTCAAGGTTCTCATGCACTTACATTTACTTATAAGACAATTATAAACAAACCTGACCAATGATTAAAAAAATGGTTAAAACTTTATGAACTGGCTGTCCACGGTTTGATTTAGTTATCTTGTTTAAATGGCAGTTTCAATTAGCTTAAGATAAACTGTTAAGATACCCTACACTATGGCTGGGATTCAAGTACAACTAGAGAAATCCTACTAGGGGCTAGCTATCTACAAAACCAGCTCTTAAAGAGGCCAAAACTTTTTCAACATCTTTATTATGAGAGCTGATAACTGTTTTTTTTTTTCCTAGAAGAACCTCTGTGATTCTGAATGTTGGTTTCAACAATGTGCTTTTCCACTTAAATTTACAGTTAAAAAATGTAAGAAACTTTTGTCTGGTTTAAATACGTATATGTTTATAGCAACTTCACATTTGTTCCTGACTAGTTTTTAAGATATAAATATGTTCTGCATGTCTCATTTACAGAGTATTGATTTATAAGTTATTGATATGATTAAAAATTTATAGCATTGGTCACAGAAATTATACAATTTACCTTCGTGATAACTCAAGAAAATTAAACAGAAGATATTACATTTTATATGTTTATTTGTTAGTTTTCTTGGAAACATGGTTTCTCTCTATTGCCCTGGTTGTCCTGGAACTCACTCTGTAGACCAGGCTAGCCTCAAACTCAGAAATATGCCTGCCTCTACCTGTTAGAGTGCTTAGATTACAGGCATGTACCACCATTGCATGGCTTAAGGTCTCAATTTCAATTCATGATATTGGAAGATTATTGGAAGTCTTGTGAATATATTTTGATCAAATTAACAATTGAAAATGTTCAAGAAAGTCATAAACATATCTAAATTTCTGAGTGTGTGTGTGAGAGAGAGAGATGAATTAGAAAACCTGAGAATAAGCTGTATATTTCAAAATCTCAAAGAAAATTTTCTGAGATTATCCTCTTTTAATTTATGACTATTGTTTAAGAAATTATTTTGACAGATTAATATATATATATATAATCTCTCTCTCTCTCTCTCGCTCTCTCTCTCTCTCTCTCTCTCTCTCTGTGTGTGTGTGTGTGTGTGTGTGTGTGTGTGTTTGTGTGTGTGTTCTGGAGTAGATTGTAATATTAATGTGTAACTACAAAAGACCATATCTAGTCTTTAGTTCAACAGCTCATATCTGTTTACTAATGTCAGAGCGTGATGATCATTTTGTGATTGCATGATAGACGACCAATGAGTGAATGACAATATTGTTATTGCAAGAGTGCAATAAGCAGTGGGTGATTCACTAGTATGATGACCCATCTGATTTTGTTTCGTAGTGTGAATTAGACATTGAGCACCATTTTATGACAAACCTTCAAAAGGCACAATTGATGGCCATTGTGTAGTGACAAATAATGTGATTGACACATTATGAAAGCAATTTATGCATTACAATTGTGTAATCATCACTGTACCAATCACAATCTGTGATGGAAAGAGTGTGATGGTTTAAGTAAAACAGTTAATTGGTGATTTGAAAATGTGTTGTTCACATTATTGTGATGTTATTGAAACGGTAACTGTGTGGTGTCAATTACCATACTGTTATGGAAACAATGTCATATATTGTGTTGGATAAACACTACATCACATTGCCTATGTGTGATGATCCCTTTGTAGAATACCCAGTGAATGTATACCCAATATTACGAAAACAATTAAAGGTTTCTCTTTCCTAGTCACTGTATGATAGCAATAAGATATGAAGACTATATGAAAACCAATAATTGATATCCACAGAGTGATGGACACTTTGTGATAAGTCACTGTGTACTGGTCACAGTGTGGTGTTCCCTGTGTGGTGGTCATTTTCTGTGGTATAATGTGGTCTGAAAACTGATTTTGGTGGTCAATGTGGCATGTTCACTGAAATATTGTCACATTCCGATGTCCACAATGTGATTATGATTGAGAACTCATCTTTTGAATGATTGTCACGGTTTAATAATTATAATATACCAATGACTATAATGGTAACAATTTATGTCACTGTCAGATGATCAGTGGCAATTGACCACTGAATGTTGGCTACCATTTAATAGCCGGTGCATAGTCAATTATTTGATAGTCACACTGT
Organism: Apodemus sylvaticus; assembly: GCF_947179515.1. NCBI lineage: Eukaryota > Metazoa > Chordata > Mammalia > Rodentia > Muridae > Apodemus > Apodemus sylvaticus. The sequence continues at coordinate 67,223 of NW_026262998.1, forward strand.
GACAGGTGAGGGTTGACAGACTGTTTTATTTCTATGGAGTGATTCAAACACCAGTTGTATATGTTTATAGAGGTCACATTGGGATAACTAATGACTCCTAATTCTTGGCCACTGTTGTGATGTCCAAAATATGATGGTAAATTTGTAATGATTTGAATTAGGAGGTTTGCAAATTAAGAGATCTTCTATGTTGGTTTGCAACAATTATGTCTCTACCGTGCTGTTGTCTCTTTATAAAAATTAATTTGTGATCACTCATATTTGGTGACATTTATATAGAGCTCATTCTGGGGTCTATGAAATGTATACCACAGAGCAGTTCTCCCAGAATTAATACAAGAGAGGCCATCTCACAGTGGCTATCACGTGGTGACCATACAATGAAAGATGTACATATGTGGTCAAGACAAAATATTCCCTCACAGAGGATCCATCTTATGGCTGGAATCAGATAATTATTGCCTCCAGCTGTGTATTACCCTGTGACAATTACTGTGTCAGCATCAAACAGTGATGATCTTTCAATTGGTATCTCAGTAAATAGAAACAATATATAAGATAATCACACGATGTCCCATTACATAGTAGCCATTAACCTTTCACTATTACACTGAAGTCATCACACATAGACAGTAAGGCAATTTTAGATTTTATCCTCCCTTATCAATTATGTCCTTTTTCACCATATTTCTCTTTTGTTCTGTCCTGTAGTGTGAGAACCTGTCTCAGCAGGGCAGTCAGGATTTTACTTTTCCAGTGATAAATAGGAGTGAAAGGAGACAGGGGCACACAATGCAACAACTTTCACAATGGAGTTTTTTTTTTTTTCTTTTTTTAAAGGGGACAAAGAGTTTGTCTCTGGGAAAGAGAGTTGGGTTGGAAAGCCATGGTACTTTAGTCGACCATGTTTCATATACAATCAAATATTATATAAGTGCCACTGTATATTGCCTCTGAGCAGCTAATTTAGAAATTCCTTTCCTCTTCAGTTCCTGTTAGTTGGTTATAAAATCAATTAATATTCCAGATTTTGTCATTTTCAGTTCTCCATGTGAGTTCTGATTGCTGAAAAACAATACATTATCATCCCACTTCAACTTTTCCTAATTTTATGAGTTGCTATGTTTTAATTGTTGATTTGAGAGCTTAGTCACTTGTGTTCCCATAGTGGTTTTGCATATCACATACTTTGCTTATAATAGACAAGTGCAGGTTTCTGAAAATTTAAAAAAATGAGACATTAGTAACATATAAGTTCATAGGTCTCTTTTAATTTTTTATACATAACTCCCTTAGTAACTTAAATTATATGGAGGGTTCTATGTGCTCAGGTGTGCAAACAATATGATCAGAAAGTAGATTATGAGGAAGTAATTCTTTCTACCCTGCAGATTATTGCAAAGAAATTATGCATTGTAGAATTTTGAGCAAGAACCTTTATCTATCAAGATATCTTGTAAGACAATGACCTCAGCTGTACATTATCATTACTGATATATATATATATATATATATATCAGTGTGTGTGTATACACACACACATATATATATGGCTACAGTTTCATAGTTTCATGAATCAATCTATATATCTTTGTTTCTCATTGTTGTGTCTGTGTGTGTGCTTATTTGTATAAGCATGTGTGTGTTTGGAGTGGTGTGTGCACAAGTGTAATTCATTCATAATGTCCAAATAATTGAAGAGTCACCATGAATGGTATTATAAATTATTTTCAGCTACAAGCAAAAGGGTGCAGATGAACAGATAGTTAGTACAAAGATCAAATGATTCCAGACCAACCTTCCTGTTCTATCACTGTTCTTTTGGTCTGATTGTTACTGGTCTACTTCTGTTTTTCCATATAGAGTAGAATGACATTACTCTAATGGTGTAATTCAGGGCCTGACTCTTCCTCTTATTTCTCCACTTAAGTATCATCACTTTCTTCTTTAGCTAATCTGCTGAAACAGGAGTAGGCTGTGGATATGGCTAGAAACAGGTTCTTCACAATAATGCCTTACAAGCTCTTACTCTCTTTATTGATTCAAAACTTCATTAATCCCAATAAGCCCCAGGAGCCAATAAACACTTAGGTACTGTCCCAAAAGCGTCCTGACAGGTGACTATTCAAGAACATAAGTAAATAATACCCAACATAGGGAGAAATAAGAAATCAAAAATCCCCTTGCAATAAGGGACCAAATTGAAATACATTCGGAAAAAAAAAAGAGAAAAAGAGGAAACTCCATTATTTTTTTAAAATTTACTGCCCATGGTCATGGATATATATTAAACAGTACAGTTCAAATAACAGCAAAGTAGGACAGGGGATCCAAAAAGTTGTGTACATTTTGTTCGATATCAATCTACAACATGACATTCATTTTACAAAGAAATAGAGCCTCTCCTCGAATGAAAAATATATATATATATCATGTTTTGTATTGTATAGAAGGATTAACTTTCTATAAAAGTATGTACGTTTTTCCTATTGTACCAATATACTGAATAAAGGACCAAGGTGGTTTAATAGTCACTTTTTGTATTATTATATTAAGATTGTTAATAAAAGTAATGGTATAGCTATAAAATGTTTATTTTATGAATATATACCACAGGGCAGTTCTCCCAGATTTAATAAAAGAGAGGCAACCTCATAGTGGTTATCACTTGGTAACCATGTAATGAAGGATGTACATAAATAGTCAACACAAAATATTCCCTCATAGAGGATCCATATTATGGCTGGCATCAGAGAATTATTGCCTCCAGCTGTGTATTTCCCTGTGACCATTTCTGTGGGAGCATCATACAGTGACTATTTTCAATGGCTATCACAGTAAATAGAGCCAATATATAAGACAGTCACACAATGTGTCATTACATAGTAGCCATTAACCATTCACTATTACACTGAGGTCATCACACATAGACAGTAAGGCAACTTTTGGACTGTATCCTCCCTTATCAATTATGTCCTTGTTCACTGTATTTCCCTTTTGTTCTATCCTGTGGTGTGAGAAACTGTCTCAGGAGTGCAATCACGAACCACCTGTGCAATAAGGCATCAAATTGTAATCCATTTCGAAAAAAAAAAAAGAAAAAAAGAAAAAAAAAGAGGAATCTCCATTTTTTTTTAATTTACTGTCCATGATCATGGATAAATGTTAAACAGTACATTTCAAATAACAGCGAAGTAGAACAAGGGATCCAAAAAGTGATATACATTTTGTTTGATAACAATCTGCAACCTGATAATTCGTTTTACAATGAGTAAGATCTTCTCTTTAAAAGAAAAATATATACATCGTGTTGTGTATTGTATAGAAGGTTTACCTGTCAAAAAAAGTATATAATTTTTTCCTTATTGTAGCAATATACAAAAATATGTTCCAAGGTATTTTAATGGTCATTTTTTTGTATTATTATATGAAGATCGTTATTAAAATAATGTTATGGTTATAAAATTTTTTATGAATATATTTTTTAGTTAGGCAGTGGTTGGACATGCCTTAATCCCAATATTTAGGAGGCAGAATGTATATTTCTGATTTCGAGGTCAACCTGTTCTACAGAGTGAGTCCCACAATATCCAATGTTATACCTAGAAACCCTGTTTCAATAAACTAAAATAACAACTCTAAACAAATTATTTTAAACATATATTTTATTTGTTTAACCTTTAAATATTTCTGTGTCCTCCTTTTATTTTTTTAAACTACAAACTCATGCAAAAACAAGACAATAAATGTCTGAGGTACAGACCTGGAAAAATAGACAGAACAACAATTGGAAGAGTAGATTTGAATTTACACCCCAAAATTTTATGTACAAATAAAAGAACCAAATTCAGGGTCTCTTTCTTTTGTGAATCAGTCAGGAGTAAAGGTTGCATTGTATCTTCTGTAGCTTGCTGAAGAAAAAAAACAGAGAATACCCTGTTTATTGAGAAATTATTGAATTTTGATGTCCCAAGGAACAGTAGGAATTTACTATGACACTATATTTTTTTGAATTAAAGATCAATATCCACCTGCCTTTGATTGGTCAAGACAATAGTGAAGTATCAATACTAGGAACCAAGAAACCTACACATAGGATGAGAGACACCAAGAAATGTACCAGTACCCTAAAAATCAACATCCTGACATGCCTCTCATAGTGAATTGTGGTCCTTGATCCACTTGGAAATAAACTTTTCACAAGGTGACAATCATGTTTCTATTTTCATTTTGATACATACTAGTTTCCATTTATGTCAGCACAATTTATGGAAGATACCTTTTATTCCAATGTGTATTTTTGACTTTTTTCTTGAGATCAACAATCCCTGTGTGGTTTTATTTCTGGGTCTTCAGTTCTACTCTATGAGTAATTTTCTCTATCTCTATACCAGCACCATTCCATTCACATCAGTATTGCTCTGTAGTGGAACTTGAGTTCATGAATAGTTATTCCTCCATAACATTTTGTAGCCTTAAGAATAATTGCTACTTTGGGTTTTTCAGATAAATTTCAGAATTGTTTTTTCTAAATTCATGAAAAACTGTGTCAGTGTTTTGATGGGGATTTGGTTGAATGTGTGGAATGCTCTTGGTAAAATTGCCTTTTTTATAATATTTTTCTACCTTTTCAGAAGAGTGGGGGAACTCTTCCAACTTTGCTGGACAGTTGAGAATATGCAGAGACTAAGCTACCTACCAGGGAAATACAAGGTCAAAAGCCCTTGACACATATATACCATAAATCTGCCTGGTCGTTCCTCAGTTGGAGAAGATGTTCCAAATCCTAGAGAAACTTGAGGCTCCAAAGAGGGGGGAGGGTGCCAGGTATGAGGGGAATAGGGTGAGCAGCCCCTTGGAGGCAAAAAGTAGGAAGAGTAGAATGACAAATTATGGGGGGCAGGAATAGGAGGGGGTAATGTCTAGAATGTAAATTAATAAAATATAAAAAATCCAAAAACTATCAGAATGCCTAATATCAAAATTTCACGTGATAGAACTTACTGCCAATGATGTAGAGAAAGAGGAACCCTCCCCTACTGGTGGAAAGATTGCAACATGAGATAACCGCACAGAGAATCAATCTGGAGTTTCCTCATTAATTGGGAAAGGGTTCTACCAGAAGACACATTCATGGGCATGTATGCCAAAGTTGCCCCTTCATAAAACAGGAAAACGAGTCGATTTATTGTCATAATGTCCTCATTTGTCATTGTAGAACCTGGAAACAAGCCAGATGTTCCACAATAGAAGATTAGATACAAAACATGTTCATTTTCACCGTGGAATATCAGTAAGGTATAAAGATTGAGGATATCATGAGTGTTGCAGCCACGTGGAGGTAACTAGAAAACAATATTCTCAGGGAACTTACTCCAACCCAAAAGGACATGCATGGAATGTACTCAGTAATATGTATAATTAGTCTAAAAAGCACAGAAAACCTACTCAACCCACAGGATTCAAGAAATTTATCAAGCCAAATACCCAACTGACAATGCCTAAATCAACCTGGGACTGAAAGAAAGACCCATGTGTGTGATGTGGAATATGTGGGAGGGAAGGAATATAGTGAAAGAGGAGACATAGAGAGGAAGGGGAAAACATGATGAGATAATAGAAAGGGAATGGGACTTATTTCTTCAGCATCAACAGCAGACAGAGTGGACACAAGTAACATTGGAAGTTAAAGTGGGGAGCATCCAGAATGCACAAGAGATCTCAGATGTGAGAGATGCTCTGGAATCACACGGAGGGACATTGCTTGAAATGCTCATAATGTGGAGGGCGAACATGTAGAGTAAACCACCAGCAGAAAGAAAGGAGAACAAGTGTAGGAATGTGGTTGCAATTCTACCTTCAATTTCTGATCCAGAAATGTTCCTATTTGCAAGAATTGCAGGGGTACAAATGGAAAAGATCATAAGACAAAGGAAATCAAGTGACAGGCCCAATTTCGGATCCAGTTTCTTTGTATGCTGAGGCCTGACACACTTTTCTGTTGCTGTTGTGTGTTTGCAGACCTGTAATAGGTACCCTCTGAGAGGTCCAACAAGCAGCAAAACGTTAGATGAAGATACTAGCACACAAGCAATGCAGACAAGCTGGGCAAGCCTGTGATTGAATAAGGAAAATATGGATGAAGATGATGAGGAGGGACACTCCCTTGGGAGGTCCAGCAGTCTCAATTGACCTAAATCTCCAAGATGTTTTAGAAACTGAGCCACCAGCCAGCCAGCATAAACAGGCTGATAGAAGGTACAGGAATCATATATAGCAGAGCAGTGCCTACTCATGTCACTCTGTGAGAAAATCTGGTAAACCACTGAGACCCATGAGGATAAAGTTTGTTGGTATGTCTGCAGGGTTAATAATAAGTCATAAGGTCATCCTTTTGGAAACTGCAGAGACAGGGCCTTTAAGAGATGGGGAGTAATTAGGGAGCTGACTGGGATGAAGGTAATATCTGAACAATAAATAATAATTTAGAAAAGTAGTTCAGAACAAGTCCTCTTATAAAACTTATTCAAAACTACTGAATAAAATGCTCAAAACAATATTTAGAAACACATCAAAATCATCACCCAACATAATTATGTATCATCTCAGGGATGTTGAGAGGTTTAAATTAACAAAAAAATAATAATAATCCATTGGAAAAAATGTATAAACAAAGTATAGGAAATCAGATAATGAACTCTTGATACTGAAAACACTGTGACAAAATTTAATGCTACTTACTTCACAAAGTATTTATTAAGTGAGGGATAGATGTTTATGAAAAAAAGATAATTAAGGCAGTATAGAGTATAACGGTAGAAAACATTGAGCAAAGTTCAGAGAAGATAAAAGAAAATTCTTCCAAAATGAGGCACAAGGCAAGACTGCCTGTTCTATCACTTTCATAAACAGCTTGAAGTTGTTTCCCACGTATGAAAACAACTAAATGAGATCCATGGAATACACATTAGAAAAGAAGAAATAAAAGAATCTCTACTTACAAATGATAACATAATACAGTTGACTGATGCATTTTTTTTTAGCAGAGAGTATCTGAATCTGATAAAACATTTATCAAAGTGCAATTTACAGTCAATGGAGATGTAAAAGTAACTGATTAAGAAATTTGTTGTCATTCATAATACAAATCAAAAACGTTCTGAGAAGTAAATCAGGGAAACAACACAGTTAACAATAGCCAAATATAAGTTTTAAATATCTTGGCCAGCGTTAAAACAAGTAAGTGTAAGATCTGCAGAAAAAGAAATATAAGTACTAAAGAAAAAAAAAAAAAAAAACCAAATATGTAAATGAAAATCAGGATTAACATTGTGATAGTAGATGTTATCCCAAAGTAATCTACAAATTTAATTCAATTTCTATGAAAATTCAACACATTTATTATAAACCTTATACTTATAATTCTTACAATCAAATGGACAAAAATTTAGAATCGCTAAAAGAATGCAAAATAATCAAAGAGTTTTGTGAGAAATTGCCATCACTTACCTCTAGCAGTTCTACTGTAAAATAATGATAATAATTGCCTGGCATTTGTACAGAAACATACTGGTTGATAAATGGAATTGAAAAATAATCCCCAAAATAAACACATCTATGGACATATGAACTTCGATAAAATATTTATTCATTCATCTGACACAAGTAGCATCCTCAAAAAATTGTGCTACTCTTTCTGAATGCTCATAAGTGGGAGAATTAATATATATCATGTTAATCACCCTGCACAAAAGTAACATCTAACAAAATAAATGAACTTAAAATGAAAATAGGAACTTTGGAACTCATAAAATGAAAGTAGGAAATATCAATGAATTGCATTGATAATTCTGCAAGAGTCCATTTTCTGAGTAGATAATAAATGTCTAAGCTAGTAAAATCAACAATTGATACATTGAACATCATGAAATTACAAGGTTCCTGTAAGGCAAAAATAATTAGACAAAATTGAAGCCTATAAATTAGGAAAAGTTGTGGACAAACTCTCTGTTTGAAACAGGGCTATTATCCAAAACATATAAGGAACACAAGAATGATTGCAATTCAGCTTCATTTCATCTTTCCCTTTTTTTAAAGTTTACCTTTGATGGTAGCCTAGGGGAATGCATAAGAAAAGCCCCCGAACACTTGTCTTTTTACACAAGTTAAATCCCTCTCATCTCCCTGCCTCCAGTAAAGAAAATGTAAAAGTTCAAGAACAATACCTTTGGACTAGTCAGCCTCTGTTTTGGAGAATGCAGCATGTAATATTCTTCACTTTTTAATTTTCAGAAATTATGATAAGCAGTGAAGTATTTTTTTATCCTGACAGGCTAAAATTACTGAGGCTCAATTGATTGCCCATCTCAAGGCCACCTCCTTCAGGAAGATCCATATTCCTGCTTAAACATTATTACGCAGACACCAAGATCACTTCTTAACCTGTTGGTTTTACTGAAATAGCACACAAGCTTATTTCTGCCTCATGCGCAACACTGTACACTCCCAATTTTTTCTTCTAAGTATACACAGACTATTCCACATGTATATGGATGTATCCAGAAATAACTGTTTGAAAATCGTAGGAGCTGTTGTTGCTATAACACTGGTAACATCACTGGGGATTACAATGGTTCTCCAGGATACAAAAGAAACTCAGATAATGTCCTGTTGATGTCATGGGTAATAACATGTCACATGGGAACTGAGTACTTAGTTACAACCCTAAGAAGAAATGTTTCATCGTTGGCTTAAACTCAGCTATTAAACAACACAAACTGCCAAATAGTGCTAAAAATCCATCCCATTTTGTATGATGAGGACAGACACTGTGTCTCGTACAAGTTTATGACCAATCATCCTTAAAAAGCAGGCAAGGCAATTTTCAATTCGAGATGTTGGATAGAATAATAATCATATAGGCCATTCAATCCTTAAAAGATGCCCACATTTCTTTAGCTGACATATAATGCAGCAATAATAATACTGGCGACCATTTGATTAATTCTTGACAGAGGAAAATGAAATAGTGGAGGAGCAAAAAAAGAAATTCCTTGAGTTGAAATAGGTGTTCTCTTCTCTACAACAAATATATCAAATTTGTGCCTAGATATAGCACTCTGTAAGTTATATATTATCTATCTAAAGTCAGAAAACAATAGATTTTGGCTAAAGGAACAATAGGGTTGAGACAAGACAGTTGACACATTGAGTGCATAGCATGAAGGAAGCCCAAACCTAAGTGACTAGTAATTTCCTCATTATACTTGGTGGCACCATTTCTTTCTTATTCTTTATTTATATCCCAAATGATTTCACCTTTCCCAGTTCCCCATCTCCCCAGATGCCATATAAGCATTCTTCTTTCCACCCTTATTCCTGGGAAGTAGAAACAGGTTGATTGTGTCTCAAGGATAACCTGTAAAGGCAAGGGACATCAACACTCATTTTACAGTGGAGCATACTTGAGCTTTGTAAATTATTTTAAATATATTGTTTCTACATAGGATAATGAATTTTGCGTGTGAATATGTATTTATATTTGAAATCATACTTACCAAGGGCCCATTTGGAAATCAGAGGACAAATGGTATGATGTGGTTCAATTATTTAGCCAATGGTTTAGCTATTCATTTATTTTCCATTGGAGAGAGCTCACTAATCTCATTGAGATATTTCTTGAACAAGGCCATTTTAAAGATTTATCAATTTATTTACCATTCTGTATTGAGCTAAAGATATAATTAAAAACCCTTCAAAGTAATATAATATAGAAAGCTGTACTAGAACATTATTAAAAGAAATACTTCCTAAATTGTGAATATTATTCCTCGTTTTTACCATAGAGACTAACAGTGAACACAGTTGACTTTTATATCCCTACATGCTGAATTTCTATTTTTTTTCCATTTAAAATATTCTCTAATATAACATTCTATAGCCTTATCTTTTATAGGGCATAAATCATACACAACACCAGTCATTTGTCTATATTTAAAAAAAATATATGACTACTAGTGATAAAGTTGCAATGAATCTTTTCAGATTTCTTCCTAAGGATGCTGAGCTAGAAAATCTATTAGGAAGACATGGATATTAAAAAAGCAAAAGGATAAGGAGCAATACCTATTCCCTCTGATCTGAGACCCATATAAACAGATACTATAACATAAATATGCATGGTTTCGATAGAGATACATTGATTTTTGTGACAGTCAGTGTGAACCACTATTGGCAGAGGTATGGTGATTCTTTAGGTTTGATTTTTATATCCTTGACATCACTGCCTGTTAAAATCCTTCATTCTACCCTTCAATAAGGTATGATAATCTTCTCACTTATATTGAGTTTTTGTTCTTTGTATCTGAGTCCATTGTTTCCTTGTGGAGTCATTTGTAGTAGTACTAGGTAGTAGTTGTAATAGGTGTCAATTTCTGAGTATAAGAGAATGTTTTTACACATCATCTTAGTGACATTTTTTAACAGTTGTTGGTTCAACTACATTTTCAGAACATTTGAATTGATTTATCTTTCTCTCAAAGCAGTGACAAGGGCTTCATCATGTGTTACAGATATTAGACTGGAAATAATCTAGATATCCCTGCATAGAGTAATTTAAAACAAACGTATATCTCTTACACTAAGCAAAATAACAGAGATGATAAATGCAATGATATCTTCATTTTCTTAGAAAACCAGCAACTGGTTTTGTTGATTCCTTTTGAGTTCTCTCTGTTTTCACTTATTTGATTTCAGCAGTGAGTTGATGATTCCCTGCATTCTACTCCTTTTTGCTGTATTAGCTTCTTTCTGTTATAAAGCTTCCAGATGTGCTGTTAAGTTGCTATTGTGTGTTTTCTGCAGCTTCTTTTGGAGGCACACAGACCTATGGATATTCCTCTGAGGATAACTTTCATTGTACCCCATAAATTTGGTAATGCTGTGCCTTCATTTTTATTAAATTCTAAAAAATTAATTTGTTTTACCTCTTTATTAACAAATTATTTGTTTTATTTCCATATTTCTACCTTGTCCAATATATCATTGAGTAGAGCATTGTTCAGCTTCCAGGTGTATGTAGGCCTTCTGTTGTTATTGTTTCTATTGATTGCAACCTTTTCTTCATAGTGATCTGATAGGAGGCATGGGATTATGTGGATCTTCTAATATCTGCTTTGGTCTGTTTTGTGACTAATGCTATGGTCATTTTTAGGAGACAGTACGATGAGTTGCTGAAAAGGTATATTCATTTAATCTATTAAATCCATTTGGCCAAAAACTCGTTACTTTCACTCTGTCTCTGTTTATCTTGCCTTTCCCTGATCTGTCCATTGAAGAGTGTTGGGTGTTGAAATCACTCACAATTATTGTGGGGTGAGAAGTGTGCTTTAAGCTTTAGTAAAGTTTCCGTTATGAATGCCGGTGACCTGGTATTTGTATCATAAATATTCAGAATTGAGAGTTCTTGGTAGATATTTCCTTTGATGAGCATGAAAAAACCTTCTGTTTTTTGTTTGTTTGTTTGTTTTTGCTTTTTGAGTGACTTTAGTTTAAAAGTCTCTTTTATTTGATGTTAGAATTTCAAATCCAGCTCGTTTCCTGGGACCATTTGCTTGGAAAAACCTTTTCCAGCCTTTTACTCTGAAATAGTGTTGGTCTTTGACACTGAGAGGAGTTTCATGTATACAGCAAATATTGAGTCCTGTTTACATATCCAGTCTATTAGTCTATGTCTTTCAATTGGTGGAATTGTGTGCTTTGATTTTAAGGAATATTAAGGAATAGTGATTTCTATTTCCTGCTATATCTAATATAATTTTAATTGTTTCTGTTCTTATCTCCCTGTGGATTTGTTGAAAGAAGAGTTATTTCATGGTTTTCTAGTGCATAGTTTCCTCCTCATCTCCTTTTATTGTTTTTTGCTTTTTCTGTTTTTGTTTTTGTGTTTGTTTTGTTTTGTTTTGTTTTTCCATTATAAATATACTTTGAAATGCGGGGTGTTTGGAAAGATACTGTGTACATTTTGTGGGGTTTCTTTTGTTAGTTTCTGTGTGTGTGTGTGTGTGTGTGTGTGTGTGTGTGTGATGGAGTACCTTGGTATATCCATCTATGGTAATTAAAAGTTTGATGGATATAGCAGTGCGGGTTGGCATTTATGTTACCTTAGTTTCTGTAAGATATCTGCCCATGCTCTGGCATTCCTATTCTCTGGGGAGATGTCCAGTGTAATTCTGATAGGTCTACTTTTATATGTTTTCTGGCTTTATCCCCAAATGATTTAATATTCTTAGTTTAGTGCATTTGTTGTTTTAATTATTATGTGCTGGGAGGAATTTCCTTTCTGGTCAAAACTATTTAGAGATCTGTAGCCTTCTTGGATATCCATGTGCCTCTCTTTTTTTAGGTTAGGGAAGTTTTCTTCTATTATTTTGTTGAAGATATTTACTGGTCCTTTAAGTTTGAATTCTTCACATTATTATATACATATAGTCCTTAGGTTTGGTCTTCTCTTTTTTCCAGGATTTTCTTCATGTTTTGGGTCAGAAACTTTTTGTTTTGTGAATTTTCTCTAATTGTTGTGTCAATGCTTTCTGTGGTATCATCTATATCTGAGATTCTCTCTTCTATCTCTTTTATTCTGTTGTTGATGCTTGCATCCATAACTCCTGACTTCCTTCCTAGGTCTTCTATGTTCAGATTGTTTCCTTTTTTGATTTCTTTATTGTTTCTAGATCCATTTTTTTTTTATCCTGGATGGCGTTGTACAGTCCCTTTACCTGTCTTTTTTTGTATGTTCTTGTAGCTCTTAAAGCATTTCTCTCTGTTTACTTGTGTTTTCCTATATTTCTTTAAGGGAATATTTATGTTTTAATTAAAGGCCTCTATCAGCATGCAAATCTTGCTTTTCTGGTGTGTTGTGGTGTCTGGAAATTTTTGTTTTGGGACACTTGGGTTGCAATGGTGCCTTATTGCCTAGATTTTGCTTAGTAATCTTTGTAAGTTTAGTGTTTTGTCATCTCATTCTCTTTGGTGTTACATGAGCCTGCTGTCACAGACTGGTTCTTGTTTCCCTTATGTGCATTACAACCTATCTCAGCACCCCTAGGTGACAGGCTTTCCCATATCTCAGAGTGCTATGGCTCTGTGCATCTCCTGGGTGCAGGTGAGTCCCTGGCAGACTGAGTCCCAAGTAATCTTACACTTGAGTTTTTTCTGTTTTCTGGGATGTTACAATTTGCTCAGTAGCAGGAGTGAAGATGGTGACCTAACATCTAACTATAATTTGAATGGACAATAGTAAATTAATTATTGCCTCAGTATATTGTATCAGATAAGTGTATTTGTTATAGCTATAACAGATATAGCTTTTCTTCCAGAGTTGCTGACAGCCGTCTTTGAAGACTCTTGGATAGTGCAAAATTGACATTTTCACTCATTCAAACAAATTGTGGTGCAACTACCACTATTTCTAATTTCATGTGATTCCCTTTATAAACTGTTGATTTAGAGCTTAGTCATTTGTGTTATCCATGGTTTTGTTAATTAGTGCATCCTTGTGTATATTAACATGTCCACATTTTTGGAAATAATGAAAGTAGTTCACAATGAAGTGTTTGCTACCAATTGTCAGGAGACTTTAGTAACATAAAAGTCCATAGGTCTCCTTCTCCCTGATGATTTTTCACCATGGTACTCTCTGTGCGACTTTTCAAATTTATGCTGGGTTCTATGGTACAGAGGTGTGCAAACAACTATAATCAGGAAAGAGTATATGAAACATTGATTCTCTCTACCATGTGAATAATACCAAAGAAAATATCCATTGTAGAATTGGAAGCAAATACCATTATCCATCAAAATATCTTGTAAGAACATAACCTCAACTATATGCTTTTGTACTCTATTTATATGATTTTATATCATTTTATCAATCAATCAACCTCTAGTATAGGAAAACAATATTGGAAATGACTAATTTAATTTTAGGTTCTTCTCCTTTTATCGCAATCGTAATTACAAAGCTTGAAAACCTGTTAACAGTCATATGTATATTTTTTAATTAATTTTTTAAATCACAAATATGTGGTGGATCTATTTGTCTTGATTAGGTATGAATACTCAAGGATTAACAATATTGTGTGGTCTATGAAGAAGTTGGGGACACTTTGGAAAAGCCTTTATAATTTGACTTGTGCATATCTAGAAATATTAAGTTATTGTCTTAAGATATTATGGTTTTGATGATGTAATGTATGAGAAATTTATGTAAAGTCTATAATCTGCATGATATGTTAATCTGCTGTGGCATTGTCTTCATTAAAGTGTTTGGAAAATCTAGTATGAGCTTTACATGTCCTAAAAGCAAGAGACAGTACATGTCTCTTAAATTAAGCTGTACTCAAATAAAATTTGTTAATTAACAATATGTATTAAAATATAATTTTAAGCAATTGTAAGCCATGAGCGATCTATTTTAATTATCAATCTACAAATAAAAAGCCTGATTATTTAACGTTTTATTCAACAGTGGCTGTAGCACATAATAAGCAGGAGAAATATTTAAGGTTATAAATAATGAATCTAAGTGTTTCTATTTCTCTATCATTAGAGGAGCTGTTTTGACTGTATGCATACATTTACAAAACTTTAGGGATAAACAAATTTAAAAATGTGTATTTGGAATAATGATTATTGAATTTGCCTAAAAAGTTTGCTATGCAAAAGACCAAATATTAGTATTCTTCACAAACCAATGTAATGGATCTTTGGACTAAGGAATAAACATAGTTCTTTTATAAAATATTTTTCTGATTCTATCTTAAAATTTTGCGTTGACATAGCAACAGACTCATAATCAGGTGCTCAAATTTTACTTGGAGGTGAAGAAATATGAATTGACATTAATGGTCCCTTTACCAAAAGACTGTTGTGAAATGGCCAACAATTGACTTTTTTTGTAAAGTAATTATCACTCAGAAGTTAATTGTATATGGGTTTAGGATTCTCATTCCCCATGAAACTACCAAATAGGGTTTTAATTTCTCTTGTGGCAATCTTGAGGAGAGGTATTAACAAATTAATATTTTCTCAAAGCTTTTAAATCATTTAAATTGAATAAACTGTCTTTTTGTAAAATTATTTTTATTTTCTATATTCTATGTTTACATTCCAAATGATTTCCCCTTTCCCATATACCCCTTTCCCCCTATGTCCAATAAACCTTCTTCTATCCATCCATTCTCCAGTCACCTCCCTCCTTTTTCTCTGTCCTTATATTTCCCTCCAATTCTAGATCAATCCTTTCCAGGATCAGGACCCTCTCCCACTTCTTCATGGGAATCATTTGTTATGTGATTTGTGCCTTCGGTATTCAGAGCTTCTGGGCTAATTAATATCCACTTATCAGAGGTTGCATTCCATGTGTATTCTTTTGTGATTGGGTTACCTCACTTAGGATAATATTTTCCAGATCAAACCATTTGCCTAAAAATTTTGTGAATCCATTGCTTCTAGTTGCTGTGTAGTATTCAATTGTGTAAATATACCACATTTTCTGTATCCATTCCTCCTTTCAGGAACATTTGGGTTCTTTCCAGCTTCTGGCTATTATAAATAAGGCTTCTATGAACATAATGGAGCATGTGTCTTTATTCCATGCTGAGGAATCCTTTGTGTATATGCCCAGAAGAGGTATAGCAGGGTCCTCTGGAAGTGTCATGTCCAGTTTCCTGAGGAACCTCCAGACTGATTTCCACAGTGGTTGTACCATCTTACAGGCGCACCAGCAGTGGAGGAGTGTTCCTCTTTCTCAAACTCCTCGCGAACACCTGCTGTCTCCTGAGTTTTTGACCTAAGCCATTCTGACTGGTGTAAGTTGAAATCTCAGGGTTGTTTTGATTTGCATTTCCCTAATGACTAATGATGTTGAGCACTTCTTAAAGTGCCTCTTGGCTATCCGAAATTCTTCATGGGGAAAATTTTTTTTTAGATCTGTACCCCATTTTTAATAGGGTTATTTGGTTCTCTGGGGTCTGACTTCTTTAGTTCTTTGTATTTATTGCATATTAGCACTCTATCAGATGTAGGGTTGGTGAATATCCTTTCCCAATTTGATTGTTGCCATTTTGTCCTTTTAACAGTGCCATTTGCCTTTCAGAAACTTCGTAATTTTATGAGGGCCCATTTGTCAATTCTTGATCTTAGAGCATCAGCTATTGGTGTTCTGTTCAAGAACTTTTCCCCTGTGCCCATGTCCTCAGGGTCTTCTCCACTTTCTTCTCTATTAGTTTAGTGTGTCTGGTTTTACTTGGATGTCTTTGATCCACTTGCAGTGAAGTTTAGTACATGGAGAAAAGAATGGATCAATTTGCATTCCTCTGCATACTGACCTCCAATTGAACCAGCACCATTTATTGAAAAGGCTATCTTTTTTCCGCTTGATGTTTCCAGCAACTTTGTTGAACATCAAGTGACCATAGGTGTGTGGATTCATTTCTGGATCTTCAATTCTATTCCAGTGGTCCACTTGTCTGTCACTGTGCCAATACAATGCAGTTTTTTTTTTTTTTTTAACGCTATTGCTCTGTAGTATTGCTTGAAGTCAAGGATAGTGATTCCCCCAGAATTTCTTTGTTGAGAATAGTTTTAGTTATCCTGGGTTTCCTGTTATTCCAGATGAATGTCAGAATTGCTTTTTCTAACTCTGTGAAGAACTGAGTGGGATTTTGATGAGGATTGCGTTGAATCTGTAGATCACTTTTGGCAAGATGGCCATTTTAACTATATTAATCCTGCCAATCCACCAGCATGGCACATTTTTCCATTTTCTGAGATATTCTTCGATTTCCTTCTTCAGAGACCTGAAGTTCTTGTCATATAGATCTTTCACTTATTTGGTTATACTCACACCAAGATACTTTATATTGTTTGTGGCTATTGTTGAAGGGTGTCATTTCCCTAACTTCTTTCTCAGCCTGCTTAACATTTGAGTATAGGAAGTCTACTGATTTGCTTGAGTTGATTTTATAACCATCCACTTTGTTGAAGTTGTTTATCAGCTGTTAGATTTCTCGGGTGGAGGTTTTCGGGTCACTTAAGTAGACTATCATGTCATCTGCAAATAGTGATAATTTGACTTCTTCATTTCCACTTTCTATCCCCTTTACCTCCTTATGTTATCTAATTGCTCTAGCTAGAATTTTAAGTACTGTATTGAAAAGATATGGAGAGAGGACTGCCTTGTCTAGTCTCTGATTTTAGTGGGATTTCTTCAAGTTTCTCTCCAGTTAGTTTGATGTTGGCTTCTGGTTTGCTATATATAGATTTAATGATGTTTAGGTATGGGACTTGAATTCCTGTTCTAAGACTTTTAGCATGAAAGGATGCTGAATTTTGTCAAATGCTTTTTCTGCATCTAATGAGATGATCATGTTTTGTTTTTTTCTTTGAGTTTGTTTATGTAGTAGATAGCATTGATGGATTTCCTTGTATTGAACCATCCCTGCATCCCTGGGAAGAGGCCTACTTGATCATGGTGGATGATCCTTTTGATGTGTTCTTGGATTCTGTTGGCAAGAATTTCATTAAATATTTTTGCATCAAAATTCATGAAATTGGCCTGAAGTTCTCTTTGTTAGTTGGATCTTTGTGTGGTAGCAGCGTTATTGGATTTCATAAAACGAATTGAGTAGGGTTCCTTCTGTATCTATTTTGTGGAATAGATTGAAAAGTATTGGTGTTAGGTCTTCTAAGAAGGTCTGATAGAATTCTGTACTGAAGCCATCTGGTCACGTGCTTTTTTTGGTTGGGAGATTTTCTATGACCGTTTTTATTCTTCAGGAGTTATGGGACTGTTTACATGATCTATTTGTTCCTGCTTTAGTTTGGTGTTAGATATCTGTCTAGGAAACTGTCCATTTCCTCCAGATTCTCCACTTGTTTTGAGTATAGGCTTTTGTAGTGGGATCTAATGATTTTTTTGAATTTCCTCAGTTTCTGTTGTTATATCTCCCTTTTCATTTCTATGTTTGTTAATCTGTATACTGTCTCTGTGCCTTTTGCTTAGTCTGGCTAAGGGTTTATCTATCTTGTTGATTTTCTCAAAGAACCAGGTCCTGGTTTTGTTGATTCTTTGTATGGTTCTTTCTTTCTACTTGATTGATTTCGGCCCTGAGTTTGATGATTTCCAGCCTTCTACTCCTCCTGGTTGAAATAGCTTCCTGTCAATCTTGAAATTCTTTTGTTGCTGTTTTTGTTTTGTTTTTTGGTTTTTTTTGTTTCGTTTTTTTGTTTGTTTGTTTGTTTGTTTTTTAATTTGATAGGTTATCTTCTTTAGGGTTGATGAAAGAAGACAACTATCTTGCTCTTTCCAGGGTGAAGTTTCCCTCCTTGTATTGGTATTTTCACCTATTATCCTTTCTAGGGCTCGGTTTGTGGATAGATACTGGGTAAACTTGGTTTGGTCATGGAATATCTTAGTTTCTCCATCTACGGTGATTGAGAATTTTGCTGGGTATAGTAGTTTTGGCTGGAATTTGTGCTCTCCTTGAGTCTGCATGAGATCTGCCTAGGATCTTCTAGTTGTTATAGTCTAGGTGAGAAGTTTGGTGTGATTATGATAGGTCTTCTTTATATGTTACTTGGCCTTTTTCTCCTACTGTCTTTAATATTCTTTCTTTGTTTAGTAAATTTGGGGTTTTAATTATTATGTGACAGGATGTATTTTGTTCTGGTCCAGTCTGTTTGGAGTTCTGTAGGATTCTTGTATATTCATGGTCTTCTCTCTATGTAGATTAGTGAAGTTTTCTTTCATAATTTTATTGAAGATATTTGCTGGCCTTTTAAGTTGTAAATGTTCACTCTAATCTGTGCCTATAATCCTTAGGTTTGGTCTTCTCATTGTGTCCTGGATTTCCTGAATATTTTGGGTTACAAGATTTTTGCATTTTACATTTTCTTTAACTGTTATGTCCATGGTTTCTATGATATCTTCAGCATCTGAGATTCTTTCTTCTATCTATTGAATTCTGTTGTTGATATTTGCATCTGTGTCCCCTGATTTCTTCCTAAGGTTTTCTATCTCCAAAGTTGTCTTCCTTTGAGTTTACTTAGTTGTTTCTACTGCTGATTTTAGATCCTGGATGATTTTGCTTAACTCCTTCACTTTCTTGTTTGCGTTTTCCCGTAATTCTTTAAGAGATTATTGTGTTTCCTCTTTCATGACCTCAGCCTGTTTACCAAAGTTCTCTTGTATTTCTTTAAATCTTTTTTGCATTTCCTCCTTATTGGTTTTTGTATTCTCCTGAATTTCTTTCAATGATTTTTGTTTTTCACTTGTAAGGGCTTATAACTTTTGATCCAATTTCTCCTGTATTTCTTTAAGTATGTCCTTCATGTGTTCCTGTACCAGCTTCACGACCAGTGATGTTAAATCCAAATCTTATTTTTCTGGTGTGATATGGTACCCAGGATGTGCTGTTAAAGGAGAACTGGGTTCAGATGCTGCCATATCTCCTTGATTTCTGTTAGTGACATTCCTATGTTTGCCTTTTGCCATCTAGTTCTCACTTATGTTAGTTGGTCTTGTTGTCAATGCTGGACTCACCAGTGCAAGCTGCCTCTTCCCAGCTGGCGTCTGGTGCACAGCTGACTTCCTGCACTGCCTGTAAGCAGTGTGCTGCAGCCCAGGCTTTTTGGATCCCGAAGCAGACACCTGAAGGCTCATGCTTGGGCCTGCTGGACTCACCAGAGCACACTGACTCCTCCCAGCCAGCCTCCTGGGTGTCCCTCTGGCCTCTTGCAGGGCCTAGAGATGTGGTGTTGTAGCCCAGGCTGTTCTGGATCCTGAAGCAGAGATCTGAAGGCTTCTCCCCAGAGGCCTCAGGACTGGAACCTAAGCTCTGTGGGACAGACCCACTGGAGAATGCTGGCTATGTCCTCCCAGTCTGCCTCTGGGTGCACACCGGGCCTCTTGCACTTCCTGGAGTCCGAGTGCTGTGGGCCAGGCTGTTCAGATCCCAAAGCAGACACCTGAAGGCTCCTGCCCATGGCCTGTTTGACTCACCAGAACACACTTACGCCTTCCAGCAGGCCTCTCTTGTGCCCCTCTGGCCTCTTGCAGGGCCTGGAGATGTGGTGTTGTAGCCCACGATGTTCTGGATCCAGAATCGGAGAGTCCTCAGGACTTCAAATTGTCTTTTTAATTTGAGTTTTCTGTGCCACAGTTTCTTTAGGATTTAACTGATCTACTTGTCTGATTTTACTTAATAACAAGTATGGATAAGTTAAAACCTTGAGCTTGTGATAGAATTGTAAATTGCAATTAAGGGAACATTGGCAATTTAAATATTTTTAAATTTCTTTTTGTAATATTAGAGCATGCACATAATTTTGAAGAATAAACTCAGTTTTAAACAATCTATTCTCTTTAAAATTAATATCAAGAGCATTACTTTTACATATAAAGTTTGACTGCCAGGTCTTACCTATAAGTGCATGACAATGCAGCATTTATTGCATCAGTTAAGAGACAATGTTTTAAATTCTATCTCTTATAAGTTTAATTTCTGGGATAAGAGTAATATAAAATATTATCTCAATTTAGAATTTTATTCAGACACTTGTTTTTCTGAATAGTCTCAAGTCACCTGTTTTTAGATAAGCTCCAACCATGAGTTACAAATTTTAAGCTAAATATCTGTTCTCAATTCTATAATTTATATACTGTATGTATGTATATATATGTATATAATTTATTCACATATATAAATTAATCCTATTCAAAAACTTATAAATCAATACTCTATAACTGAGACATGAAATGAAGAACATATTTATATCTTAAAAACCAGTCAGGAACAAAAGTGAAGTTGCTATAAACATATTCTTATTTAAACCAGATAAAAGTTTCTTACATTTTATAACTGCAATTTCAAGTGAAAAAGCAACTTGTTACTTGTCGAACCCAATATAAAAAGTCGGAGAGGTTTTTCTAGGAAAAAACAGTCATCTGGCCTCTTTAAGAGCTGCTTGTGTAGATAGCTAGGCCCTAGCAGGATTTCTCAAATTGTACTTGACTCGCAGCCATAGTGAAGGGTAACTTATCAGTTTCTCTTGTGCAAATTGAAACTGCCCTTTAAACAAGGTAATCTAAATCAAACCTTGGACAGCAAGCAAATACATGTTTAACCATTTTTTTTAACCTGAAATGCACAACAATCAATCATTTACACAACAAAATCAAACACAAATTGATAGACACATGCACATATGGTGCAGCAAAGACAGAAAATAGACAGAGGGGGAAGAGAACTTGATGTCACAAAGAGATCCAGATATCCTAACAAAAACAAAGGATATCTCCTATAGAATCCAGGGAGGAGGCAGGACATTTTCTGCTTTCCTCTCATCTCCAGTAGACACCTGAAATAGAGAATAACCATTTTCCTTCTTTTCATATAATGTCACCGATACAGAACGACTGCATTTCTAAAACCTTCACTCTCCTCTCTCTCTCTCTCTCTCTCTCTCTCTCTCTCTCTCTCTCTCTCTCTCTCTCTCTCTCTCTCTCTCTTTCTCTCTCTCTCTCTCTCTCTCTCTCTGGTCATTACTCAACACCTAACTCTTTATGTCCTTCTCCTTCTTGGAATTCTGCCAGAGAAGTGAGATGAGGCACAATGGCTGTCACTGATAGTTGTTTCCCAGCACTCTGCTTTTATAACTTTTGATCCCTTTTCATATTACACAGATATTATTTACACACTCATCACATTCAATTCCCAAAGCCATGCATAGCAAAAATATACTTGAGCTAAGAATCTTTCTAGCATCTGTTTTTTTTTTATTTTTGCTGTTTTTTCCTTTTTTGATTTTCTTATTTTACATAAAAATAAAACATTTTTTATGTAAAAATGCAGAGAAATCTTACTGTTAACCCTTATTATTCACGTCTTGAGGGCCTCCTTGAGACGATTGTGAAAAGCTTCATGCTTATCTAATTTTTGTCCCATAATACACCGCCTGGATTATCCCACATCTCCCACAGATGGGAGTTTCTGTTATGAACAACTATCCCAATTCTACCATAAACAAGCAGCTCAGTTGTGACCAATTAACCCAGATCTCCCACAGACAAGAGTTTATGTAGTGACCAATTATCCTAGATCTCCCATAGATATGTGTTTCTGTAGTGAGCATATATTCTAGATCTCCCACTGACAAGCATTTCCATCTGTGGTGACCCATCATCCTGTATCTCCTACAGACAAGCATTTCTTTGGTGTTCAAATATCCTAGATGTCCCACAACAAGAGTTTCCTTCTGTGATGACAAAATATCATAGATCTCCCACAGACAAGTGTTTCTGTGGTGACCAAATATCCTAGATGTCCCACAGACAAGCATTTCCTTCTGACCACAAATTGGTTGCCCATTGCCCTGGACCATGGGAGTTCTTGACAGGGGGCCCTAGAAGAGAAGGGCAGAGAAACAGAGACTGCAGATGGGACAGAGTAGGCTAAGACCAACTTATTCAACACCTCCAAAAACTGTATTTTCTCATGTACCTTATACAGGCAGGGGAAGAAGCGAGCTAGTGGGATTTTTCATGTACCCTGGGCATTATTCCAAGTTAAATCTGACAGCTGCAAGATGTTTTCTTATTCTGGGATGACACAGTGACCATTGACCAATTGATTTGTATAAAGTCTGTAGCTGATGAGAAGTCAAAAGCTAAGCCTATTTTTACAATGAACTCTAAACATAAAGAAAGGTCAGTTTGGCTCCTGGAAAATCTATCTATCTATCTATCTATCTATCTATCTATCTATCTATCTATCTATCTATCTATCTATCTATCTATCTATCTATCTATCTACCTACCTACCTAACTATCTATCTATCTATCTATCTATCTATCTATCTATCTATCTATCTATCTATCTATCTATCTATCTATCTATCTATCTATCTATCTATCTACCTGTCTGTCTGTCTATCTATCTATCTATCTATCTATCTATCTATCTATCTATCTATCTATCTATCTACGTACCTAGCTTTCTATCTATCTTTCTGATGAAATATATGATAGTCTCTTCAATAGAGTTATAAGAAAGCCTTTATTCAGGAATCCTCTTCATATTCAGTACAGAGAAAATTTTTCACTGAAATATGTAATTTTTGCAATTAGAAAAGTTATAGAAGTGAAAACTCTTTTATATGCAGTGAAGGCTTTAAATATATATGTAATTACAGACAGACACTATGCTGTAAAACTTGAGATCTCATCACCTATAGGCAGAAGCAGAAAGATATCTGTAATTTAAGTACAGACTGCCAGGGACTATTAGAGGTCACAAAAGGAGAGAAAATGATTGATACAAATGGAGTAGAAAACACGGTTATTTTTTTTTCTTTTTTTGGCAATAAATATTTATAAACAGGCCTGTACAATACGTTGAAGTACCCTTTTCCTCTCTGTGGCTGAAGGTGCTCCAAAGCAAAATAAATTCATTAAAAAAAAAAAAAAAAAAAAAGACTCCCAAATACAGAGGACCCAGAGGATTCCACCATCAATTCCGAGATAGAGATCATGCAAGTTCTCTAATGTTGCGGCAATTCCAATGCTATTCATTGGTATATATATAAATATATATATATATATATATATTTGTTATATATGTTATGTAAGTCAAATATATGTTTTATATATTTTATATATATATGTAACATTTTATCCTAAAGCAAAAGAATATACCTTTTTCTCAGCACCTCATGGTCCTTTCTTCAAAATCGACCATATAATTGGTCACAATACAGACTTTAACAAATAAAAGAAGAACGAATTAATCCCATGCCTCTTATCAGATCACTATAGAGCAAAAGTGGTCTTCAATAGCAACAAAAACAACAGAAAACCGACATACACTTGGAAACAGAACAATATTCTGCTCCATGATACATTGGTTAAGGAAGAAATAAAGAAAGAAATTAAAGCATTTTTAGCACGTAATGAAAATGAAGACACAACATTATTCTTACAGGGTATAGTATATATATATATATATATATATATATATATACATATATATATATATATATATTGGTATATATACTGCTTTATATTCTATATATCCATATCTATTTATAAGTATTTATCGCCCCCCCCCCAAAAAAAAAGAAAAAAAAAAAACTGTCCTCAAGAGTCTTCCCCAGATTCTTTTCTATTAGCTTCAGAGTGTCTGGGTTTTTGTGGAGTTCCTTGATCCATTTGGAGTTGAGCTTAGT
Source organism: Apodemus sylvaticus (assembly GCF_947179515.1). Lineage (NCBI taxonomy): Eukaryota > Metazoa > Chordata > Mammalia > Rodentia > Muridae > Apodemus > Apodemus sylvaticus. The sequence goes on from NW_026262998.1 coordinate 91,508, forward strand.
AGAAGGAGACAAGAATGGATCAATTCTCATTCTTCTGCATGCTGACCTACAGTTGATACAGCACCATTTGTTGAAAAGGCTATCTTTTTTTCCATTGGATGTTTTCAGCCCGTTTTTCAAGGATCAAGAGACAATAGGTGAGTAGATTCATTTCTGGATTTTCAATCCTGTTCCAATGATCCACCTGCCTGTCATTGTACCAATACCATGCAGTTTTTATGACTATTGTTCGGTAGTATTGCTTGAGGTCAGGGATACTGATTACCCCAGAATTTCTTTTGTTGTTGGGAATAATTTTACCTGTCCAAGGTTTTTTGTTATTCCAGATGATTTTGAGAATTGCTCTTTCTAAGTCAATGAAGAATTGAGTTGGGGATTTTGATGGGTATTGTGCTTAATTTGTAGGTTGTTTGGGCAAAATGGCCATTTTAACTATATTAAACCTTTCAGATCCATGAGCATGGGAGGTTTTATTTTTTTTCCAATTTTGGAGGTCTTCTTACATTTTCTTCTTCAGAGTTTTGAAATTCTTGTCATACAGATCTTTCAAATGTTTGGTAATACTCACCCCAAGTTACTTTATACTGTTTGTGGCTATTGTGAAGAGTGTCATTTTCATAATTTCTTTCTCAACCTGCTTATCCTTTGAATATAGGAGGGCTACTGATTTGCTTGAGTTGATTTTATAAACTGCCATTTTGATGAAGTTGTTTATCAGCTGTAGGAGTTCTCTAGTGGAGTTTTTTGTGTCACTTAGGTAGACTATTATATCATCTGCAAATAATGATAATTTGACTTCTCCCTTTACAATTTGTATCCCTTTGACCTCCTTAAGTTGTCTAATTGCCTGAGCTAGTACCTCAAGTACAATATGGAAAAGATAAGGAGAAAGTGGGCAGCACTGTTTAGTCCCTAATTTTAGTGGGATTGCTTCAAGTTTATCTTCATTTAGTTTGAGGGTGGCTACCGGTTTGCTGTATATTGCTTTCACTATGTTTAGATATGGTATGGACCTTGAATTCCTGTTCTTTCCAAGACTTTAAGCAAGAAAGGATGCTGAATTTCGTCAAATGGCTAAGATTAAAATCTCAGGAGTCACCAGGTGATGGCGAGGATGTGGAGAAAGGAACACTCCTCCACTGCTGGTGGGGTTGGAAATTGACACAACCACTCTGAAAATCATTCTGGCAGTTCCTCAGAAAACTTGGCATGTCACTTCCGAAAGATTCTGCTATACCACTCCTGGGCATATACCCAGAGGATCCCCCAGCATGTAATAAGGATATATGCTCCACTATGTTCATAGCAGCTGTATTTATGATAGCCAGAAGCTGGAATTAATCCAGATCTCCGTCAACAGAAGAATGGATGCAAAAAAATGTGGTATATATACACAAGGTAGTAGTATTCAGCCATTAGAAACAATGAATTCATGAAATTCTTAGGCAAATGGAGGGAGTTGGAGAACATCATACTAAGTGAGTTAACCCAGTCTCAAAAGATCAATCATGGTATGCACTCACTAATAAGTGGATATTAGCCTGGAAAACTGGAATACCCAAAACATAATTCACACATCAAATAGGTATAAGAAGAACGGAGGAGTGGCCACTGGTTCTGGAAAGTGTGTAGCAGTATAAGGCAAAACAAGAACAGGGAAGTGGGAAGGGGTGGGTGGGTGAACAGGGGAAGGAAAGGGGACTTATGTAACCTTCAGGGAGTGCGGGACCAGAAAAGGGGAAATCTTTTGAAATGTAAACAAAAAATATATCGAATAAAATAAAAAAGATAAAAGAAAGAATGCTGAATTTGGTCAAATGCTTTTTCAGCAACCAATGAAATGACCATGTGTTTTTTTTCCTTGAGCCTGTGTATGTAGTTGATTGCAGTGATGAATTTCTGTATATTCAAACAACCCTACATCCCTGGAAGAAAGCCTACTTGATCATGGTGGATGATCGTTTTAATGTGTTCTTGGATTCGTTTGACAAGAATTTTATTTAGTATTTTTCCATCGATGTTCATAAGGGAAATTCATCTTGAATTTTGTTTCTTTTTTGGGATCTATGTGTGGTTTTGTATCAGCGTAATCGTGGCTTCATAGAAGGAATTGGGTTATGTTCCTTCTGTTTCTATTTTGTGGAATAGTTTGTCAAATATTCTATACAAAATCTCACATTGAAAATTGTCTTCCCTGCTTTTCAAGAATGATTGGTCAGAAATTTGAACAAGATAGTGTGTCTCTCCTCATCATTCAACATGGTATGGATTTGCAGCACTATTTGGATGTTTGCAATGATTGTTAGCTGATTTTGTTTTGTTTTGTTTTGTTTTTTCGAGACAGGGTTTCTCTGTATAGCCCTGGCTGTCCTGGAACTCACTCTGTAGTCCAGGCTGGCCTCGAACTCAGAAATCCACCTGCCTCTGCTTCCCAAGTGCTGGGATTACAGGCGTGCTGATTTTAACAGAGGGATAATACAGTCTTTCTTTGGTTTGTAACTAAAGACTCAGTTCCCATGTGACATGTTATTTCCCATGACATCAACAGGACATTATCTGAATTTCTCTTGCATCCTGCAGAACCGTTCTCATCCCCAGTGATGTTACCAGTGTTATAGCAACAACAGCTCCTAAGATTTTCAAACAGTTCTTTATGGATACATCCATATACATGTGCAGAAGCATGTGTCTACTTAGAAGAAAAAAATGGGGATGTAGAGGGTTGAGCATGAGGTAGAAGTAAGCTTGTGTTCTATTTCAGTAAAACAAACAAGTAAGGAGTGGTCCTGGTGTCTGCACAATGGTGGGTAAGCAGGGATAAGGATCTTCCTGAAGGAGGTGCCCTTGAGCTGGGCAATACAATGAGTCTCAGTAATTTTAGCCTATCGGAATAAAAAATAATTCACTGCTTATCAGAATTTCAAAAATTAAGTAGTGAAGAATATTACATTTTGCATTCTTCAAAACAGAGGTTGACTAGTCCAAAGCTATTGTTCTTGAATTTTACATTTTCTTCACTAGGTGCAGTGAAATGTGGGGGATTTAACTTAGGTATAAAGGCAAGTATTCAGTGGTTTTTTTAGTGCATTCCCCTAGGCTACCATTATCCGTAAACTTAAAAAAAGGGAAAGATGAAATGAATCTGAATTATAATCATTCTTGAGTTCCTTATGTATTTTGGATAATAGCCCTGTTTCAAACAGAGTTTGTCAAGAACTTTTCCTAATTTATAGACTTCATTTTTATATTATTAACTTTATCAATTGCCTTACAGGAACCTTGTAATTTCATGAAGTTCAATTTATCAATTGCTGATTTTACTAGCTTAGATATTTTGCATCTACTCAGAAAAATGACTCTTGCAGAAATATCAACACAATTTATTGATATTTCCTACTTTCTCATTTATGAGTTTCTGATTATATTTTAAGGTCATTGATTCTGTTGGATGTAACTTTTGTGCAGTGTAATAAATATGATATATTTTCATTCTCCTACATATGAACATTCAGATAGAGGAGCACACTCTAATGAGGATTTTTCTTGTGTCAGTTGAATGACTGAATATTTTATCAAAGTTTACATGTCCGTAGATATGCTTATATTTGGGATGTTTTTTTTAAATCCATTTATCGACCAGTATATTTCTGTACAAATGACAGGCAGTTATTATCATTAATTTATGGTAGAACTGCTAGAGGTACGTGAAGGCAATTTCTCACGAAAAATCTTTGATTATTTTGCATTCTTTTAGCTATCCTAAATTTTGGTCCATTTGTTGTTGAGAATTGTTATTTTAAGATTTATGAAAAGTGTTTTGAATTTTCATGGAAATTGTCTTAAATCTGTAGATTCCTTTGGGAAAACATCTATTTTCACGATGTTAATCCTAATATTCATTTACATCTTTTGTAGTTTTTTTTTTTTTTTTTTTTTCTTCTTCAGGAACTTGTATTTCTTCTCCTACAGATCTTACACTTATTTGTTTTAACTCTGCCAGGATATTTGAAATTATTTGTGGATATTGTTAGTGTGCTGTTTGCCTAATTTCCATCTCAGAAAGTATTTAATTTGTATAATGAATGACAACAAATTTCTTAGTTAATAGTTCCTTAGTCTACTTTTACGTCTCCATTGTGTCTAGACATTTTCAGTTAGGTCTTTGCTTGTTAAACATCTTGAATCCTGTGAGTTGTGTAGGTTTTCTGTGCTTTTTAGACTAATAATACATATTACTGAGTACATTCCATGCATGTCCTTTTGGGTTGGAGCAACTTCCCTGAGGATATTTTTTTCTAGTTACCTCCATGTGTCTGCAACACGCATTATATCCTCAATCTTTATACCTTACTGGTATTCCATGTGGTAAATGAACATTTTCTGTATCCATTCTTCCATTATGGAACATCTGGCTTGCTTCAAGGTTCTACAATCACAAATGAGGTCATTATGACCATAAATCTACTTGTTTTCCTGATTTATGTTGGGCCAACTTGGGCATACATGCCCGAGAATGTTATACATTTGTCTTCATTAGCCATTAGGAAAATGCAAATCAAAACAACCCTGAATTTTCACCTTACACCAGTCAGAATGGCTAAGATTAAAAATTCAGGAGGCAGCAGGTGTTGGAGAGGATGTGGAGAAAGAGGAACACTCCTCCACTGCTGGTGGGGTTGCAAATTGGTACAACCACTCTGGAAATCAGTCTGGCGGTTCCTCCGAAAACTGGGCACCTCACTTCCAGAAGATCCTGCTATACCACTCCTGGGCATATACCCAGAGGATTCCCCACCAGATAATAAGGATACATGCTCTACTATGTTCATAGCAGCCCTATTTATAATTGCCAGATGCTGGAAAGAACCCAGGTATCTCTCAACAGAAGAGTGGATGCAAAAAATGTGGTATATCTACACAATGGAGTACTATTCAGCCATTAGAAACAATGAATTCATGAAATTCTTAGGCAAATGGATGGAGCTAGAAAACATCATACTAAGTGAGGTAACCCAGACTCAAAAGGTGAATCATGGTATGCACTCACTAATAAGTGGATATTAACCTAGAAACCTGGAATACCCAAAACATAATCCACACATCAAATGAGGTACAAGAAGAAAGGAGGAGTGGCCCCTTGTTCTGGAAAGACTCAGTGAAGCAGTATTCGGCAAAACCAGAACGGGGAAGTGGGAAGGGGTGGGTGGGAGGACAGGGGAAGAGAAGGGGGCTTATTGGACTCTCGGGGATTGGGGTGCTAGATAAGGGGAAATCATTTGAAATGTAAATAAAAAATATATCGAATAAAAAAAAGAAACGAGTGTAAAATCAATAATGTTTTAATAATGTCTTCTTATATATTATGGTAGGATCATGAGTGGCATGAGATAAAATTAAATTAAGCTAACTAAAAAAAAAAAAAAAAAAGTGGCCAAGAATTAGGAGTCATTAGTTATCCCAATGTGTCCTCTATAAACATATGCAACCTGGTGTTTGAATCACTCCATAAAAATAAAACAGTCTGTCAAACCTCAGCTGTCACAGTGTGACTATTAAATAATTGATTATTATGCACTGTCTACAAAATCGTAGTCAACACTCAGTAGTCAATTGCAATGCCACTGAGAGTGACATACATTGTTACCATTATAATCATTGGTATATTACAATTTCTAAACATTCAAAAGATGAACTCTCAACCATAATCACATTGTGGACATCAGAAAGTGACAATATTTCAGTGAACAGGCCACACTGAAAACAAAACACAGTTTTCAGACCACATTATACCACAGAAAATGACCACCACACAGGGAAAATCACACTGCGACCAGTACACAGTGACTTATCACAAAGTGTCCATCACTCAGTGGATATCAATTGGTGGTTATCATATAGTCTTCATATATGATTGCTATCATACAGTGACTAGAAAAGAAACCATTAACAGTTTTCATAATATCGGGTAAACATTAACTGGGTATTCTACAAAGAGATCATGACACATTGGCAATGATGTAGTGTTTATCCAACAAAGGATATCACATTGTGTCCATAACATTATGGTTATTGATACCACATAGTTCCCATTACACTAGCATCACAATATTGTGATCAACACATTTTTAAATCACCAATTTACTGTTTTACATAAACCATCACATTCTCTCCATCACAGATTGTATATGATACAGTGATGATTACACAATCAGTAATGCATAATTTGCTATTGTAATGTGTCAATTTTAGAGTTTGTCACTACCCAATGAACATCAATTGTGTCCTTCGTAGGTTGGTCATAAAATGGTATTCAATGTTTACTTCATATTAAATCAGATTGGTCATCACACATATACTATGATATAATAATTATCACATAAAGCCATCACACTAGTGAATCACTCAGTGTTTATTTCATTTTTGCAATAACAATATTGTCATTCACTCAGTGGTCATCTCTCAAGAAATCACACCGTGGTCATTACACTCTTACTTTAGTAAACAGATATGAGCTGTTGAACTAAAGACTAGATATGATCTTTTGTACATACAGTAATATTACAATCCATCCCAGAAAACACACACACACACACACACAAATATAAATATGTATATTTGATATATATAGTTTAATATAAATATATATCAAAATAATTTTTAAACACTAGTCATCAATTCAATAGATAATCTCAGAAATTTCTCTTTGAGATTTTGAAATATACAGCTTATTCTCTGGGTTTCTAATTCATAACATATCATAGATATGTTTATGAATTTCTTGAACATTTTCAATTGTTAATTTGCTTGAAATATATTCACAAGACTTCCAATGATCTTCCATTATCATGAATTGAAATCAATTTCTTAAACCAGGCAATGGTGGTGCACACCTGTAATCCAAGCAGTCTAGGAGGCACAGGCAGGAGACTTCTGAGTTCGAGGACAGGCTGATCTACAGACTTAGATCAAGGACAACTAGGGCAATACAGAGAAACCCTTTCTCCAAGAAAAAGAACGAACAAACAAACAAACAAACACAAAGAAAGAAATTAAGATCTTCTGCCTAATTTATCTTGAGTTATCTTGAAGGTAAATTATATTCTATTGTTAACAGTCTTGGAAATGACAGTTCATTAAGACAGGCAAGATTGTAGAGAGCATTAGATTGAAAACTTTTCTGTGAAATTTTGCTTTTTGTATTAATCATGGTTAATGCACACATGAACTTTTGACGTTAGTGGAGTAACTATTGAATTCATAGTTAACAATAAGAGCTGCTCTAAAGTTTTATGTATTTTGAAATAAGAATCATTTGTAGGAATGTAGTGAGCGGAAGAAATCCCATAGTTTGCTGGATGACAGTATTCTTATAGTTACAGAGGCAGCATGAATTTAAATCAGTGGTGTCCAGGGCATCTAAAACTACACTGAAATATCTTAAGACATTTGAAAATAAGTGTGTGTGTATATATATATTTAAATTCATGATTATATATAAACATATTTTAAATAAATGATAACTTAAATAACTAATTATAAATGATTAAATGATGTTACAAAGAAGAGGTGATAAAATATCTGTAGGAGTTAAGAAGAATGTCACATTAATCTGATTTGAATATATTGAATATATGTATGAGAGTGAATGATTTTAAATTTTACAATTTGCAATTAGTAAAAAAAATATTTGACAACATAAATTGACTAAAGTTTGTTTAAATGTTATAGAAGGCTTTGTTTAATTTCTTATAATCACTAAAAAAAAATAAAAAATGTGAACCTAATTACATACAGAATTTTCCCTACTGCTTTATCTTCATTAGCTACTAAGTAAATCTTACTAAAATTTGAGAAATTTTGAAAATAAAAATACAATAAAAACTGTAAGGCAATTTTACATTGTCTTCCACAACACATATAGTCGTTAATATGTCTGACTTTCATCATGTAAAATTAAAAAAAAATGTTCACCTTGCAAAACTCATTTCTATTCTATAAACTTTGAAGTCACAGAAGATATTTTCAAAATGTATAAAAAGGTTGAATATACCAGTCATTTTAGGTAGGATACTATTCAATTATATAATTGTATTTTTTTAAAACGTAGATGATTTATTATATTTAAGAAGTTAAACTCCTTTCAATTCTCCAAAAACTAGTGACAGAGTAAAAGGAAGTAGATCTGTTTGAAAATGTTTTTTATACATTATGGGTCACTGCTCCACTCACAAACACTTCACTCATATAGCAGCATTGTAGATCAGTAGAGTCAGAATAACAAACAAGAATCATCAGTGGTAGTACAACCTAGAAGATACTGCTAGGAATCAGCCTCAGTACAGGTTAGCATGAGGAATTAGGAAGAACACGAAGAGATATTCTCAGCTGAGCTTCCCTATGCAAAGTGAAGATCAATGAAGATATTAAACCTGTAATCTCCTGTCTTCTATATGAGCAATCCTATCTAAAATTTAGTGAGTAACCTTTGAAGCCTTTTTATTCTATCTTTGAATATCAACAGTATTCCACAGGTTTTGCAGCAACACAGGTCTTAACACAGCATGTGACCCTGATCAATATGACATTGCTGCCACTCACTATAGGCTGAAACAAAAATAAATGTGACACATGAGAAGAAATATTTTCATGTATTTCTGATTATGATTTCCCTACAAATGCATGTCATCTGTTTAATGTACGGTGGAAAAATGAATACATGTTATAAGCGAAGAATCCTCTATTACCTTCTTCCAGTAACCTAACATCACTTCCCCTCTGTATCTTCATGTGTCTCACCAAACACATTAACCATCCATTCCAACCGATATTCTAAAGAACATTGAGTTTTCAACTGAACATTTAAAAAATATCCATGTTCTATAGTACGAGTTAGCATGTTCCCTTTTCATCATCCTATTTTTCTTCTTCACAGAGTTCTAACTGAATGAAAAGACTAGCATCAAAATTCACTAGGAGTGGAAACATGATCGGTTCTGCAATTTTACTTACATATATTGAAAGCACCCAATGAAATTATTTGAAATAATTTCTGATACTGCTGCACATAATACATGTTATGCAACTTTTTATAGAATTAAACAAAATTGAAGATTACAATTTATTACACTCATATTTTGTACAACTGAACAAAAGCTGCATGTGAAATTTTCCAAAACACTAAATTGTTTTCTAGACATATATGCATATTAAATTATTTAAAGGGAATTAACAGTGCTAGTGAGTAAACAATAATTTCATAAAATTAAAATTTGATCTCATATCACAAAGAAAATGTAGTTTATGAAATATGACAAATATGTACAAAACAATATGAAACTACTGGAAAAAGTGAGTCAAAGATCTCCAACACTCATTTACTTAAAAGTATATCTTACACAAACATGTTCAATATCCGCAGCACTACAACCTTAACCTGGGGCAGCAGTTATATGGTGCCTCAAAATATATTTGTGAAGCAGAATCTAAATACCTAATAGATAGTGATAGAGTTGCTGTGTTCATTTCTATTCCCATTATGGTCATGGATCACAGTATGGATAAACAGACTCTGCAATTAGAATACTTTTAAGTAAGTCTCTGTTTGTTTGACCATTAATCATTGACAGTGATGATTTGCCATCCTGTAATTTTGATTTTCCAGTTAATCTTTCATAAAATCAATGATTAAATATGTTTAACAACCTGTACATTATGATAAAAGTCATATGAGGATTAGTATATGAGGGCATATGTAGCATATGAGTATTAATATGATGAAAGTGATGACATAATGTACAAATTTAAATATATTATAGCTCAGCATTTTGACTAATTTTATATCCATTTTACTTTTTAATTTCTATATTCTTTGTTTACATTTCAAATGATTTTTCCATTTCCTTGTTCCCTCCTCCTGATAAGTCCCATAATCACCTTCCCCTCCACCCATTCCCCAGTCACCCAACTCCTTTCCTGTGTCCTGGAATTCCCATACAATGCTGCGTCAAGCATTTCCAGGACCAGGACCCTTTCATTCCTTCTTCTTGGGAAGCACATATGTTTATGGTGTCTTTAGTATTCAGAGCTTCTGGGCTAGTAGCGATTTATCAGTGATTATATACCATGTGTATTCTTTTGTGATTGGGTTACTCACTTAGGATGATATTTTCCAGCTCCAAACATTTGCCTAAAAGTGTCATGAATCCATTGTTTTTCATTGCTGAGTAGTACTCCATCATGTAAATATACCACATTTTCTGTATCCATTCTTCTATTGATGGACATCTGCTTTCTTTCCAGCTTCTGAGAATTTCTAATATAAACAGGGGAATGTCTATTTGTTTGGTGATTGCTATCCTCCAATTGAAAATTCAGAAATATATGATTGAGAGATATGAGAATGAAATGCAAGTATGCTACAGTTTTTCTATTTCATTAGGAACTTAAAATGATACAGCATATATACATATATTCGTGCTGCATCCTGAAATTTTGCTTTTATTTAGCTTAACTATTTTTCCTAGATGTACAAATATCCTTTCTTATTTAGTTAATAGATCATCATATGAAGGATTTGTGACTTTAAAAAGAGGAAAAAACATTTGAAGTGTTTCAAAATGCATCTTCATGAATCACACTGCATATTCCAATCTGTGTAAAAGATAAATGTGATACACACTCGTATTTTTATTTATATGGAAGACGAGAGACTGTGTCCTTTTACTTTCAAATTTCAGGAAACAACCCCTTAATAGAAGTTGGAAAATAATACTGGTACTTCAGTGTACAAAACTGGCACAAACATACATTTCATTTGGTATAACAAATCACAGGGAATGCTTCAAGATTATATTACTCTAAATTTTAACGTTCATATCTATTGCAATCCTAATGTTGAATCTACTCTAATAGTAAAACCTCAAAATAAATTATTAGTGGCTAAACCATAAATATATCTATCTGTGTAGAATTTGAATTGTAATTTCCAAAATTTTAAATTATAACTCTATTACAACAGATAAAGAGAAGTTTGGCCTCTATTAAAACATTGTCTTATATAATAAATAAATCAAAACTGAATAATTATTTGAATTGAATGACTTGTTTTCAATTTCCAATATTTATAAGTTGTCACAATAAACAATGTAAATAACTGTACAAATTAATAACGTATCACTGCAATACTTAGATTAAAGGCATGTCAGATAGCATGTGTCATGGATTTGGAAAATCAAGGTTCACTATAAAAATCTCAATTTTACAAAATTAGGAATTTATAAGACTCATGTAGAAAATAATTTCCTTTTATGCTTCTCAGTAATGTATAATAAAACTATGTAAATCAGTACCATTTGACAATGCACAATACTAGATTTTATTCAAATAACGGGCAGGGTAGTTGTGGCACAAGCCTTTAATTTCAGCACTTGGGAGGCAGAGGAAGGTGGATTTCTGTGTTCAAGGCAAGTCTGGTCTAAAGAGTGTTTTTCAGAACACAAGAGCTACACAGAGAAACCCTGTCTCCAAAAACAAACAAATAAACAAACAGACAGACAATAAACCACCAAAAAAAAAAAAAAAAAAGAAAGAAAGAAAGAAAACAGAAAAATGAGACTGCGAGAAATTTTGTCTTTCCAGAAAGAACTTGCTTATATATTGGATATAATAAAACAAAACAAATATCGAGGGATCTCTGTAATAAATATTTCTCTATGATTTTAAGTGAAGATTGTTAAAATGACATACAAACAAACAAACAAATAAAAACAAAAAAACACCAAAATGACACCAGAGAAATTTTGTCTTTCCAGAAAGGACTTGCTCATACATACCTTATAATAAAAAAAATATTGATGGATGTCTGTCCTAAATACGTCTCTATTATTTTTTGTTAAGATTGTTAAAAGGATTCAAAATGTAAAGAAACATGAAGGGAAGAAATTATTGATTGATAAATAATTAATAATAACAAAAAGATATCTTTACATGAGACAAGGCTAATGAATGCCTTTAAAACTTTTGCAGTATGAACTCATCTTAATTATTGCATATTTGTCTTGGCAAAATAAGAAATGAAAATGATTTAAAATTAGTTAATATATAAATATCATAGATGGAAAATTGGAATGTGACATGTATGAGGAGGCAAGTTCATTGTAAAATTTTAAAACAAGTAGCTGTCAAATATACCACTGTAGAGTTTCTGAGAGAAATTTGACATTCTCTACAGCAAAATGAAATGAGATTATATATGATGAAAACATGATACCTCAAATTTAATAAAAAAGAAAATGGAGCGTCTTAATCGCATAGGCAAGGGGGAAACTTTCTTTAATAGAACACCTATCGCTCAGGTAAGATCAGCATCAGATAAATGAGAGTAAAAGAACCTTAAATGCTTTTATAAGGCTAGTTACCATGTCCATACTACACAGAAGCCACGTATAGATTTTGAAAACATCTTCACTAAATATACATTTGATAGTTGGCTAATATCTAAAATCTTTACATATTGGAAGGAATTAAAGTCACACCTACAAAGTTATCCAAATTAAAAAAATTGGCTAGAAAAAGTTAAAGAGAATTCTCAGTCAAGGACTATGAAATGGCCAGGAAACATGTACATAAATATACAACATCAAATGGTCAGGAAAATATACAAGAAATATACAACATAAAATGGCCAGGAAAATGTACAAAATATACAACATCATTATTCTTTAGAGAAATTAAACGTGGAACCACCCCGAGATTCCACCTAACATCTGTCACAATCGCTTAGATTAAATATAGTGGAGAAAATATTGAGATAAAGAAACAATCTCCTTTAAATTAAAAAAAAAATTGGTACAACCATTCTAGACCTCTATGTAATTTTACATCAAATAATTGAAATTGGTGCTAAGTGAAGACACAGCTTTAATTGTCCTCAAAATATAACCAAAAGATGCTTTACAGTACAACAATAGCATATGCTCAACTCATGTTTTAGAAGTCATTTTTGTAATAGCCAGAGTTTGGAGGCAACCCAGTCGTCCATTATCTGAAAAATGTATACTGAAATTGTGGTTCATTTAAAATATACAATTCTATTCAGCTATAAAAAAGGTTGCTGACATCATGCATTTTTAGGCAAATGGGTCAAACTAGAATATATCATACTGAGTGAGCAAACTCAGATCTAAAAATATTGGCAGGGTATGTGCTAACTAGTAAATGGACATAAAAAGTTCAGATTAGCAGTGACAACCCAAAGACTATAATTAGTTTATCAAGAAGGATGGTATAAATGAGGACACTTTAGTCCCACTTTAGAGCAGTAACAGAACAATCACATGATGCAGATAAATAGGAATACCTGTGTAGGATGATATAGTGTTAGGGGAAATGGCAGGTGCTAGATTAGAACAATTCTGTTTAAAAATACAAGATAAGACCAGGTGTTCTTTAAGATGAATGGAATGTGGACTTAAATAGTTTAAACTTCAATTTATGTATAATGGCTGGGAGGCATCCATAAATTCTTAGTGCTGCTCAATGTGATATATTTCTAAGATATAAAAGGTGTGAATATTCTTTTTTCCATATAGATAAATTTGGGTTATTAATGTGATATGTTTATGGATTATTAGCATGCTTATTTTGAGAACAATTTCATGATATTTTATGCAAAACAACATATGAAAATCCTACATTTAAATATCATCCATGGTGAGATGAAACCTGAAGATTCCACCTCGAGTATATTTTTAAAACCCCAGGCCCAGTAGATGGATAGCATATTTTTCCCAGCTTTTATATTTTTGATCTAGATTTCTTCAACTCTAAAAGAATTTCAGGAGCAAAAAAATGACCTGAGATTTAAGGAAAAGCAAAATAACATCTGACCTAACTTGGGTTCCTTCCCATGTGGTTGAAGTGAACCCTGGCTCTATTATTATTGCTATGGTGTGCTTGTAGTTTGGAAACTATTAGGGCTGTCTTCTGAATTCCTGTACCATTAGAACAGAAACAAATGCGCAGATTTATTGCCAGACATTGGACTGACATCATGAAATATTATGTAAGAGCGAGGTAAGGTATGAAGCGTCAAGTATCAAGGGATCCTTGGGATTTCACAAAGTCTAAGCCAGAAACATTCTTACAGTTGCCAATATAACACCCTAGGGCAATGAGGATGAGGAGGGAATGTAGGGAAACATTCCTGAAACAAATATATTTAATAATAATCATTTAATATTTTTGCACACTTCCCAGAAGGCTCAACAAATTTAATAATAAATACCAACTCTGAATACTTTCACATCATAGTAAATCCCAAAAATATTCAGGATATGGATATACATGACAACTCTTTTTCTACAGCCTGACTACAACAAGGAAAAGGACATTTAATTATATATCATTCTCAACTTAAATGGAGAACATGTAATTTTGCCAAATCCAGTTTTCTGTGGTCCAAGAAAAATTTAAAACTAAACAAATAATATATGATAAAAATCTGTTTCATTGAATTCAGAATCAATTTTAATATCTATTATTATGTGTTATAAACCATTAAAGGAAAATAATGTTAATATAGTGAATGTTGTACAGAAGGAATATCAGAAAATACAGAGTCAGGGAAGAGGTAAAATTATGAATCTATTTAACTTTTAATATTATTAAAATTATAAAAATGCTAATTATTAATTTGAAAATAATCTTAAAGTGACTTTTAAACTGCTTAGCACATGGATCTTTGTTTATTTTAAAGGAACCACGCAGAAGAACTAAGTGTAATTAAAGAAACTCAGCTGAATTTTCTGATACAAAGAACATTCTTCAGGTTTTCTTGGTTACTTCCTGTTGGATAAAGAAATGTGTCCATTTAATTAGAAAAAGAATGACTGTTGAGTTGGTGATGGGAAATATTATGAATCAAAGTTTAGCAGGGTAGCTTAATCAAAAATAAAATGTATTTTTCCAATAAAATCTATTTTCTTAACAATTTGAATGTAAAGGTGAATAAATACATACAATAAAACCCCTAACACTTTACAGATTATTAGTTTTTTTGCAATATTATTTTTTGATTTTAATGTCTATTATTAGTTGTGTACACTCTCCAAATTACAATCCTATTAAAAATACATTTTAGAGCTTAAGTACCTTACCTTTTAACTGTGACATTAAGAGACTATAATTATGACTTCCTTTTCTTTAGAGATCTCCAAGCAAACATTTTATAGATTTAGGGACGTGAAACAATGTCTCGAGTTCCTTCTCACAATTTTTTATCTCAAAATCACATATGAAAACTTATATTATGATTATTTTGTTGAGTGAGGTAGCATGTGTGATAGGGATAAATGGAAGAAAGGGTAATGATTGCATTGTAATTCAAACAAAAACTGAAATTAAAGCACAGAGGGAAGAGAATTTATGTCACTCCTCAGGTGTATAAAGTAAATTATCAGTCATTATAAAATTCTCTTATATACTTCTGCTGCAATCTTCTATTTCAACTTTTGATAACTAATATTTTACCACTACTTTAGAAATCAGAAAAAAAGTCAGTTTAAAACAAAAATATCAATTTTACTGGGAGAAATAAATGAAGGAAAAAATGAGAAATAATTACTTAGGCTCAATAAAACAGGGGAATAAAGATTCCTTGCTAATAATATTCTAGTGTTGGTCCATCTAACATTGAATCGCTTACATCCATTTGTAGGAATAAAATAATGAGAAATGAACTAAAACAATCTCCACGTGTATTTCCCAGTTCTTTCTGCTATAGGATACAGTGGGAGACTTTGAGCAATCACATCTCAGTAGGTATCACAAGGTGATATAAGACGTGTGATAAGGCAAACCTGTGCCAGCACAGTGTTATTTTGAAAGAAAATATATTTTCAATGGATACTCACTAAGGGTTAGATAGAGTTCCTTATAGAGGTAGAGGTGAATGATCTATATGACAGTTACTTCAAGTTGTTGAATAAAGAAACCAAAGATAACATAAGGATACGGAAAAATCTCCTAGGCTCATGGATTGGCAGGATTGATATACTAAATATGGCCATATTGCCAAAAGCAATCCACAGATTTAAAGCAATCTCCATCAAAATTATATCTAAATTCTTCCAAGGGTAGTAAAACAATTCTGAAATTCAACTGGAATAAGAAAAATTCTGGTACAGGTAAAACTATTCATCAGTAAAAGTACTTCCAGGGGAATCAGTATCCTGGACCTCAGGTTATACTAAAAAGTGATAGTGTTAAATACTGCATGGTAATCATACAGTGACATGTAGGCAGATCAATGGAACAGAATTGATGACCAATCAATGAACCCACAAGCCTATTGTAACTTTATATTTGACAACAAGCAAAATTCATGCAGTGAATAAAAGATAGCCTTTTCCACAAACGGTGCTGTTTCAAGTGGAGGTCGGTATGCAGAAGAATGTGAATAGATCCATTATCTCCTTGTCCTGAACTCAAGTCCTAGTGGATCAGGGACTTCCACATAAAACAGACATATTTAAGCTAATAGAAAAGAAACTAGGAAAGAGCCTGGAGCTCATTGTCACAGGGTAGATTTTCCTAAACAGAATACCAGTGTTTTATTCTTTTGGATCAAGAATTGACAAATGACACCTCATACAATTAGAAAGATACTGTAAAACAAAGGACCCTGTCAATGTGACTAAATGGCAACCAACAAATTGGGAAAAGATCTTTACCAACCGTATTATAGACAGAAGGAAATATACAGGATATAAGACTCCAGAAAGTGAAATATCCTTACTTAAAAGAGGTTACAGAGCTAACAAAAGATATTTGACCTGGGGAATATAGAATGGCTGAGAAGCATCCAAAGAAATGTTCAACAATCTTAGTCATCAGAGAAATGCAAATAAAAAGGACCTTGAAATTTCACCTCTTATTATTCTGAATGGCTACCATCAAAAATCCAGTAGATAAGAGCTGCTGGCGAAGATGTGGAGAAAGCGAAACACTTCTCTATTGCTGATGGCTTGCAAATTGGATCAACCACTCTGAAAATTTCAGTCTGTAGGTTCATCAAAACCTGGACATGATTCGACCAGAGGACCCTGCTATACCCTTTCTGGTCATATAACCAGAAGATTCCTCAGCATGTATTAAGGATATAAGCTCCACTATGTTCATAGCAGCCAAGTTAATAATAGCCAGAAGCTGGAAAGAACACAGATGTCCCTTAACAGAGGAATGGATACAGAAATTATGGTATATATATTCACAATAGAGTACCATTCAGCTACTTAAAACATTGAATTCTTGAAATTTTTCAGCAAATAGGTACAAAAGGAAAATATTATCCTGAATGTGGTAACCCAATCACAAAAGAACACAATCACTGACAAGTGGATATTAACTCAGAAGCCTCAAGTTCCAAAGACACAGTTCACATCTAAAATTAACCTCAAATTTAAAAATAAGCAAAGTATGAAAAGGACATGTAGTCATTGCATTATAAAGACATATACATACTTCAAAAATGCTGTATATAATGCCAGGAATTGCAACATACTTTCCCATATGTACTACAGGTGTTTTAAATTATAATGAACAGAATGTCAAATATATTTCATCACTAATATTTTCAGGATGTGCTAGAAACTGTCAAGCTAACAGGATGAGAAAAGAACACTCCCAATGATTAATTGTCTCACAAAACGGGAAATCCTTAAGTGTATTTTCATTTCTGAATCGATACAACTATAGAGTAATCCTTGTCCAGAATATGAATTCAGATGTTAAAATCTACTAAAAAAGCAGACATATCCTAATTAGAATTTTCTTTTAAAAATCATTTAGGGACCTCACCAATATGTTATCCCAGGCTTATATGGTAACGGTATGGACATTGGATTGTCTGTTTCTGTTTGATTTATTAGTAAATTTGAAGTTTTGAGAATCTCAACTTTTTCCAGTAATTTCTTAAAATTATGATTTGTATTTTTATTAAAAAATACAAATACCATATTTATAATATATATTAAATTTTATTGGGTGTAAAGAAATATAATTTTTAATTTTATATTTATTTTTTACAGCCAAGCATAATTAGTTTCATTTAAGAGCTGAAAGTCCTCATAAGGATGCAAAAAATATTCATTCTTTTGGAATATTTTGAGTACAGCATTAATAAATTTTAGAAAATGAGAAAGGAGTGAACTCTTCAAATTTTTAATTATGTAAAAACTTTGATAGATATATTATTTACAAATGTTTGACAAATTAATTCAAATAATATCATTGGGTGTTATGATTAAATGTAGGTTGCATAATTGATCATGCATCTGATCCTATGGTGTATTTTGTTTCTAGTCTTATTTTTCAATGCAACTCTGTGAAGAAAATAATGACAATGAAGAAAAAGGATTCATAAAATTGGTACTATTGAGCATTTTATTTTCGAAAATCTGAAGTGGAAAATTAATATTTTTTAGAAATTCAGTTGTTATGTAAAAAGTTATGAAGGGGGAAACAAATGAAGAAACAAATGATAAAAAATTTATTTATGCTATATAAAGCAGGGGAAGAAAGATTCTTTGCTTATAACATTCTTGTATTTTCTACCTAACATTGAATAGTTTATATCCATTTGAAGCAAGAAAATAATGAAAAATATAGCAAAATATTCTCCATGTGTATGTTACAATTATTACTGTTATAGCACATGTTGGATTATTTTGAACAATCTCATTTCAGTCAGGATCACAAGTTGAGGTAAGGCATGTGGTAATGCAAACCTGTTCCAGACCACTGATATTTTGCAGGAGAATATTTTTTCAATGGATACTCACTAAAGCTTAAATAGGGTTCTCTATATTGCTAGCTTTGCAAAGAATCTGTGGATCATGTCTTTACTGATCTTCAGTTTGCAGAGAAAGGCACAGCTGATAACTTGTCCTAGCATGCCTCCAAATTACTCCTGCTAATTTGTACATTGCTGTTTCTTGGACATCTATGATAGGTAAGGTTACCACTGCTGATTATTTCCTAAGCTGACACTACTGACCTGGACTGATGGTATATGTGTGAAATGTTTGCCAGTGGATCAGTGAAGCATCCTATATAAATAATAATAAAAAAGTTAAACATTTATCCACAAATCCAGCACTTCAGAGCATAATCTATGTAAAACATCAACCAAAAGAGGAATACCACACCCAGAAAAGGAAGAAATTAATCTTCTATTAACAAACCCAAAAGAAGAATATAATTTCACAAGCATAAAAATTCCATCAAAAATAACAGGAGGCAACAATCGCTATTCCTTACTATCTCATAGCCTTAATGCCCTCTATTCTGCAATAAAAGAAAGAACCTAACGGAATGAATATGTAAACAGGACCAACATTTTGCTGCATAAAGGAAATTCATCTCAGTGTCAAAGACAAATTTTACCACAGAGTTAAAGTTTGGTAAACAATATTCCAAACAAGCAATTCCAAGAATCAAGCTAGATTATGCATTCTAATATAGACTAAAATAGAATGTCAATAAAAAGTCATCAAAATAGCCATAGAAGGACACTTTATACACATCAAAGAAAAAAAAATACATCAAGAAGAACTTTCAATTCTGAACATATGTGCTCCAAATGCAAGGGCACTGTCATTCATGAAAGAAACTTGAGTGGCGTTCAAAGCATGTATTGCACCTCAGGCAATAATTTTGGGTGACTTCTACAACTGACTCTCCTCAATAGACAGGTCATGAAAAAGTAAACTGTACAGAAGTGTAGTAAGCCACCTTTTGTTCATCTCCATTACAAGATGGCGCTGGCCAGATGCAGCTCCCTGGTAGTAAATCAACTTTAGTACATACACAGTGAACTGCATTTGTGATCACACCTACATACTAATGAAGAATTCAATTAGTTCACCTATTAGGAAGGGGTGCACTATCTATTCTCCTTCAGATGGGGCTGTAAGGCTATATAAGGGTAGCAGGGAGAGGGCTCGGGGCCAGCAAAACAAGAAAATAAGCTTTCTTCAAGGTTCCTGAAATAAACTGTTAGAAGGAAGAAACTCCCTGGTGTTGCGTCTTTCCTTGCTGGCAAGGTTGGATGCCACAATTGGTGGCCCATATCTGGGGATTTCAGAACCTTCTGCAGTCGGGGTAGCACTCTCATATGTTCCCAGTAAGCGTGGTTAGTAAGAAGTTCCCAGTAAATGGGAGGAATTATGTTCCCGGTGAATGGAACAAGTTACAGTTCTCCGTATTAATAGGCTAAGAAGTTCCCGGTAATGGGACAAGTTTAAGTTATAAAGGAAGGTCAAGAAGAAAAATTTCTCAGTAAAAGAGGCCACAAAGTCTCAGGTCTGAAGTACAGACTGTGGAGGGAGAGTGTGGCTAGTTAGCTCTGCCCTGCAGATTAAGGCAGAACAGGAAGAAGTCCTAGGCAAAACAAAACAAAGGGGATTTACATAGTAATGAACTGCAAACAAACTCCTAAAGAACCAGGAAATAAAAGAAAGTTCATGACCCTGCTCTTATGGCAGTGTGCTTTCTGGCAGCTTGCATGGTTTTTTGATTAGGATCAGGACTTTTCAGTCACATCCAATTTTTCTGGCTCTTCATTGAGCTATCGTTAGAGACAGAATCGGAAGATTCTGAGAGTAAAGGAGAGATTCAGGCTCTCGTGAGTCAGATAGAGAGGGCGGCCTTTAAAAATAAACTTAAGAACAAAAGACAGAAGACTGCCAAAGTGTAAGATTCCCACTCCTCTCTGCCAGCCCTGCCTCCTTATCAGGAGGACGCTTACTTGGTGCCCCCCTCCCCCCCCCCCCCGCACTTTCTGGGTGTTCCTTTTGCCCTCAAGTCTGGGGGCGGGTCCGCACAGGAACCTCTCTCAGCTTGAACCCATTCCAGGGTGCCCTGCCCCTCACGAAGAAAAGAGAACTCTCCCCTGGGCTCCCACCAGCTTCTCAGGGATTGGTCCACACAGAGCT